>NW_020884873.1:38348237-38402772 GCF_003945725.1 Corapipo altera
CTTATGGTATATGGATTTCTTTCATGGTGAGGTTATAGAATAACTCAGTTATATTACATCTAAACAATAATCACATCCAAAGGAACAGATGTATCTACTGCAACTGTGTAGCCCTGTATTGATATTGCTACTAACAGCTTCATATTCATATTCAAGACTAAGGTCTTGAGCAAGCTTGTCAGGCTTGCTCCATCTGAGCTTTTTCTGACCTCCCTGAAGTGGTTTTTTTAAACTTGTTGCAGGTTTAATAGCAATTTTTCTAACTGACCAGGTGTCTATAGCTAACCTGGTTTACTTTAGTTGAATTTTGTATGGTACAACCACAGTTTTTAATACACAGCAGTAAAAAGGAGTTATTCTATGATATTTATGACTAACACCATGATGCAGTATATACAAATACAGGTCTGGTATAATAGACATCTTGAGAAGTAGAAATGCAGGTTGTGCATATAAAAGCACAGCCATGAGATAACATTCTTAGATTAGACTGTTAATATTTCAGATATACTAACAATCAATTCTTGTCTGATATTTAAGGTGGGTTTCATCCTTTTCCATAAGTTTTGTGTAATGCTATCCTGTGCACTTTATTTGCTAACTGAAATAATCCCATATCAAACATCACTCCACTGTCTTGTGGTCTGAAGATACTGCAATCACAGAATCAAATAACAGACCAAAGAATTCTCTGAAGTCATCTAAAAACTGTGACTGACCAGAGAGATGCACTAAGTTATTCACAGGCCTAGGTTACCATCCTAAACATGTTATTATTATGCCTCCTATCCTTATTAAACACATACTAAAGTAGAGACTTTCATGCCATACCATTTATTTTATTTCTATTTCAAACAATACAACTAAAAATCACTGTCCGCTATTGTCTTTTACTTCAGCAGATGTTCTTTCCCTGTCATTGCACTGCTCTGCTCTACCAACTGTTTGGATAACAAAGTAAAACACCCTAAATATTTCCAGCTTATGCATGGCACTACTATACTCTTATAAAGTACCTGTATTCAGGTTGCCGACTTGTAGGATGATCATCCCTTGCCCATCTGTATCCTGATTCATCCTGCAAAACAGACATGCAAAACAACTGTGTGACATGTATCTCAACATCAGATGTCAGGTACAGTTAGTTGCCAACTAGTTACTTACTGCAAAATCAAAGCATTTAATGAGCTAAAAAAAAAAAAAAGCTTTAATCTCTCACACCAACTATCATCTTAATTTATTCACTGTACTCCATTTTCTTTCTCTGTCAATACTGAAGAGAGCAACTTTGCAATGCTGTACAAAACACAAAAACTACAAAATTTTCTAAAATAAATACAGATGCTTTGACTTAAAAAAATTTCCTCTTTGAAATACAAATTACCATCAAAAGCTTGAAGTTACAGAATTCCAAACACAGGAATCGCAGGAGGCAACACTAATAACCTTTACAAGGGACCATAAATTTCGTACTTACGTGCAGCTATTGGAAAAAAAAAATGCATTCATCATCACAACAGTGTTTAACTAAGTGAACAACTGTGAGAACTAGAAGGATATGTAGATAACATTCAACAACTTGCATGTGCAAGGACTTGTTAAACAGAAAGATTCTGCAATCATTCTTCCATTCATCCAGGTAACTTTCCACTGCATTACAGAGAGGGCTTCTGGTCATTTTTGTTTTCCCAGTTCAGATTCTGGGCTTCCACATCCAAAACCTGGATTTCTTTTCTATTAATTCTATTTCACTTTGTGAAAACAGCAGTAACACCACCGCTCTGTCTGAAATAGTATTTTAATTGTTTAGTATTCAAGCATTAATGAAAAAATAAATATCATAAACATGCGAGAAGAATCACCTTACGTACACCTCGGTGTGGAGGGCCACTTCTTCGGTCATGGGCAAAACTACGACCCTCTTCATAGTCTCTGTACTCAGCATGACTGTAATCATCATACCGACTGTAATTTCCATCCCCAGGTCTCTCAAGTAGTGGTGGTTTCTTGGGCACAACATTTACTATTCTATGGTAATCACCCTAAACCACAAAACAAACAAAATCACATTGCTTTTAAAAGACGAAAATCTGTAGTGAATAAACAAAACTAAAAATAAATTATTTCTAAATATGGGACTTAAGTAATCTTAAAAGAAGAAATTGTACAAAAAAACAACAAATATTAAAAATCATGCCAGTCTGATGGTGGAATAACTTATTAAATCTAATTGGACAGCACTCAGATTCAATCCTTAGGCATTACAAGTTTAATTATAGAGAGAAAATTTTCAACAGTATTAGCTACTTTCTAACCATCAGCTACACGTTTTTTTAAGCATTAGCTACATGTATTTCTCAAAGACTTTTATATTAACTTTGGAAACCAACAGAGCAAGTTACACCTGTAATGCCTGTAAAATAAAGAGCACATTTGAAAATATTAACAATTTACTTAATTGTTAATGTCCACAACATCCCCCACACAGCAGAAATTATAATTAAGACAGTCCTTGCTTCATAATGTTAATAGATAAGCACCCACTCAATACAACACAGTAGGTGATCTGAGGATTCAAGTGACAGAGAGTTTTAACGCTCATTTTTAATTTTAATGCAAGTTTCAGACAGCTTTTTGCAAGAACACAAAATTAATTTACTGTATTTCCTTCAAATAAATAACAAGTCATATGCCATTGCCAATTAAAGAAATCCTTTGTTTATTAAGCAAAAATTGTCCAGCTGTAAAAGATACACATTCAATTTTCTGGAACCAAGTTTTACCTAAGTCAACTGCAAATAAAAAGCAAATGAAAACATGAATGAAAGATTTTGTATTTTAAGTCTTCTTCCTTTAGCAAAATATTTTTTCTTTGGGCCTTAAACCAAAAGCTACATATGCAGAGAGTTGAGTTAGCATGTGCAATTTGGAGGGGGAAAAAGATATTCAAACTACTGTTTTAATAGTAAGCAGAAGTCTCAACCTAATGCACCAATAGGTTTTGTAGAAAAATACACAAAAATTACACTCATAAACTGCTAAATATTGTAATGAAAAACAACGTTAGTTCTGATTTCACAGGTCACCCAACAAATGGACTAGAGGGCAATCCCAAGCCAGGCTACAGCCATACTGATGCAAAGTGGATACTTCACACACAGTCATACACAGCCACAATGCTCAATCTACCCTTACCTCATTGAACATACTGCACACGTAATTATTATTTTAGTTTGGTGTTTTACAAAGATGTGCTCTGCAGCTGAAAGAAAATGGTTCTCTGCTTTAACCTCACCCAGAAGACCCCATCACATAACTATATTGACACACATAAGGACAGTCACATGAAAGCTCAAGGTGTATCTAGTTACGGATACTAGTTACTGTGCCAAGTGCATGCAACTTTATGTTCTTTACCAGGATCTGAAAGCATGTGTTTCTACTACAATCTATACTTGATATATAATTAGCACCCAGTTTAGATTAGGACAGGGCTCTTGCTCTCTCAAACAAAAGATACTTCATTCATTGGCACATCTCAGTTCCAATGTACTAACCTATCAGCAAGCACTAAGCACATTCGTAGATTGAATAAATTAATGCCATTTCACTTGCCTAGTCAAAATTAAGTCAGACTTCTACACATGGACACAGATACAATGGCACAGGCTTACAAGGAC
Source organism: Corapipo altera (assembly GCF_003945725.1). NCBI lineage: Eukaryota > Metazoa > Chordata > Aves > Passeriformes > Pipridae > Corapipo > Corapipo altera. The sequence goes on from NW_020884873.1 coordinate 38,351,918, forward strand.
AGAAACTGCCTTCTAATGGTCTTGAATCTGCAGAGCTCTGTGAGAAGGAACTTCATCTTTCAGTATGGCAGAAAGACAGCACATTTTGGTTTGCCCAGCTACTGGGGTGTTGTTTTGGTAGAGGTGGATAGTATTAATTGTGATGAGTGTATTCTGCTAGTCCCTTCATCCCCAGTTCCAAACATATGTAATATAAAGCTAGCTTTGAACTATCTAGTTAATTCTTGCATCAAACTGAATGCATCACGTCTTTTAAACTGTAAAGTAAATTTTCATAATGCATATGTCATGATTTCTCTGAACAGCCTGAAAGGTTACAAGGATTTAGAAATGTCATTGATGCAATGGTAAAATTAAATCAGCAACATGTTAATCAAGTCAAACCATTAAAAAAAAAACTGTGAAAATACATTCTGCCTTTCCTTCTGTCCTACTGTTGATAAGCATTTTGGAGAAGGAGGTAGTTAAATACCCTGTCCAAATGAATCTGATTTCCAGGTTGCTGAAAACACAGAAATTTTGTTGCTCCCTGTAAAGAGAGGTAAAAATGTCACAGAGTAGCCAAAGTCTAATACATTACTCAATAGAGAAGCCTGTGTGACTGGTTACCTAGTTACTGACATTGGTATGCTTCCAAAATGATGAGCTGAAAATGTAACAAATGGGACCCAGAAGGTATGCTAATTCATCTATGCTATTATTTCACCATTTAAGATAATTAAAAGGAAGGTCAGATAACAGGCACTGGTATCTGAAATTTTATTTTGCCTAAAGCACATTGCACAGGATGCAAAATATAAATATCAAACAGTATTCTTAAAGTTCTATTTATAGTGTAATGCCACAAAAGACAAAGCTACAACCTGTTTTATATCTTTGTTAGAGACTTCAGACAAAGAAAAAAAATTACCCAACTCTTTGGCACAGAAATGTTCTGAAAGTATTCTGAAGTTATTCTACAGCAGAGCAAGCACAGCTTCTGTGTTTGCTTTTACAAGCACAATATGCATAAGTAACATATCACGGAAGACTCCATGCCTACAAAGTAGATTTCCATTGACAGTTCTTGAAAAGCATTTCCCTTACAAGGCTTCAAAGCACAGTTTCTTTAGTAAAGATGTATTTTCAACATTTGTTATAAACATTTCCTCCAATACTTTAAGCATCATAATAAAAAACTGTATTGGTGACAAGAACAATTTTGAAAGTAGTTACTTTATGACCTCAAATTACTTAAAAGAATCACAGATCACAGATCACATAATATGCCAAGTTGGAAGGGATCCACAAGGATCATCAAGTCCAACTCTTAGCCCTGCACAGGATCATTCCCATACTATTAACATAGAAAGAAAAGACTGTGGAAAAATACAACACAGTATGGTCTTTTGTTCTTTAGAAGTTATTAAAACGCTATGTTTAGTTACACAAAGAATTACACCAAAAAAATTCAATCTATCAAAATATAAATATTCTGAAACAGTTCCAATAGACTTGAAAATAAGAAAAAAGTACCCAAGACTTAATTTTGTAGGCATCCTATGACTTCTATGCAAATGCATTTGCTAGCTTGTTGGCTTCAAAGAATGAGAAAAGAAAAGAACTTGGGGTATATTAGGAACATAAATCCAGCCCTTATGGTACAAGCCATTGTATAAAGTGTAACACTATAATGCTATAGAAACTTACTATACACTTACATCACCGTAAATCCTTGGAGGGAGACGTTCTCTTGGAACTCTTTCATAGTCATATCGCCCTTCAGACCACATTTCGTCTCTTCGATATGCCACTAAAGACAATAAAAATACAATCAGTGAAAACCAATTAGTTATGAATAGACAAAAGGATAGTGAGCATAGAAATAAAGGTTCACGGACTTCTCTCAATATAATGTATTATGCACAAGCTCTGTACATACACTTCCTGTTGTCAGCCCTTTAAAATAAGTACTTCTTGTTATACTAAAAATTACTATAGAAAGTAATTAATGTACTTTAAGCAAAAGTAATTCACGGGATGTGCAAGAACAACTGAACAACTGGAAATTAGTGTAGCATAATCAGAAAAATTACAAGACTTACAGATACTATAAACAGCTCTACTGAAATATATGCATATTGCAAATACTAGCTGTACATATAAATGCATACACATATAGCAATCTTGATACTGCTCTGCTAAAAATACTGGACTTTTAAAAAATATTTAAACTATTTATTAAATAATTTCTAATTTTTATTATAATATAATAACTTTTAATTATTTCATTAACTCAACTATCAAGCAGTTAAAACACAGCACATCCTTCATTTATTACAAAGTTCTGCACTTTGATTACATGAATAAAACACATTCTTCATATGCAGATACTTCCTGTTTTAAATTGGAAGCCAGTAGAACACAAAAATTCCTCTATCCAAAGAAGCATGACTTTCAAAGTCAAAATTAGTAATTAAAGGCAGGTAGCAATAAACCATCACCCTAAGAGATTCTAGTCATGCTATGTTGGGCAATACAGACTTGAGGAGTTCAAACAACTGCTAGAACTATATTTTTCAGAGCTTCCCCTCACAATGGTAGCTCTGCTATTAAAACAGTCATTAAGGAAAAGTAACAGCAGGTCATATTCAGAAGAAGAAATACATAACATTACCTACTTGCACAAAGTAAAAACATTTTATTGGAAATAGACTTATGAGGCTATATAGAAATATTGATTAATACAGATGTTAAGAATCAACATGACAAAGGGATTAATAACTGTAAACAGAAGTGGTACTAAGATATGTACCATTGCAAAAAACAAGGAACACTCACATACTCACTTTTCTGTCAGTTTTAGCAACTCTGCTCCTGAAGATCCATTCACTTTCCTACAAAAAAAGAAACTGAAATTAGCAAAAAATGCATATATATTCATCATAAGTACATTTTTTTCTTTTAAGTAAACCAGACAGCTAAAATCTAAATGTTTTACCCATCTGTCCCATGTGATCTATCTGAATTAGCAGTTACTTACTACACTCAACTAAGAAAGAATATGAATTACTCAGCTAAATAAACAGAATCAAAAAATTTCCTGTGACAAATTATTACAGATAAAAACACCTTCCTAATAAATTCCAGAATTTTCTTTCCCTTTTGTCATCTTTTACTTACTATCTCAAATCCCAGTTTTTCTTCCATTCATTAGCAAAAGCTTTTGGAAACTACTGTAACTGCTTTCTTAAAAGCACTCAAAAAATATTTAACATATTCACTTAATGTATATTTATTTAACTGTCCTTCAACATCATTAAGTAAAGAAAAATAAAACTCAGTTGCACGTGATGAGAGGTTACGATTTAACAAAGGTTTTTCCTTTAAAAATACACTCTAAATCCTGACAAAGCAGCTCTTTCCTCAACTGTAAGATGCATTTATGTTCAGAGATTTTTACCCTAACATTGGTTCAAATGAACAAGAGTATCTTCTTAAAATATTGTTCCATTTTATAAGAGACTTGACCTTAAGTTTGTTTGATAACCAAGACACAGGACTAGCCTGATGTAGCCACAGATTACAAATCAAAAGCTGACTAAGCCAACCAGCTGATCCTGGTTTAATAAGGGCAAAAGCTAGAGGATCTGCTGGTCCTGCCCTCTAAGGGACAGAAGAGTTACTAATTCTGAAACCACTTTTCATATTGCTGTATTGGATGGTCAGGTGTATCATCAGAAGTACTGTCCTGGCACTTTCACAGTAACTGTCTCAACTTTTCTTTATTCTCTACTCCAGGGACTTTTGCTGAAGCCTTAAAAATTCCCACCAGGGGTTACATGTACATGAACAGTTCTTTGGCCAATTTCATGCCCTCCTTCCCACATTACAGAGAGGGTGTTTCATTTGCTCTCACACTGTCCCCAGAGTCCTCTTTTCTTTGTGCCTACCTGAATACCCCTGTGTTTTTAAGTACCAAGAGGGAGAGAATTGGATGAAGCAAGACATGAAGCATCACATGGTCTTCCTCAATCCACTTCATCGCTGGCCCCTCATGCCCAACCCTTGCCCCAGGGTGGATCATTCCTTCTGCCAGACCCGCCCACAGCTGAGGAGCACCTGAGCCACCCAACAGCACCCACTCCCACCCCTGCTTGTCCACAGCTCACCCATCTCTCACATGTGCAGAGATTTAGGTACTTGACAGTAAGCCTCAGTTTTTTAGACCAACAGCGAATACCAGAAGCTGAATTCAAATAAGGTTTTCAAGCAGGCTTTTTTTTTTTTTCCATTTTGATAAATACAGTAGTGTCCCTGCCCTGGTGCCTGCAGAAGTTATGGAACTGTTAACTGAACACACCATTCAAAAAGCAACACATTTCAGATAAGTGCCACTGAAGATGAGTGCAAACTTACACATCGTCCTACTCTGTCAGTCAAACCACCTCCAACATCCCAACACACATCACTGGCAGCAGGCACCACCACCACCACTCATGTACAAGCTCCATTATATTATCAAGCAGCCAGGCTGATAAAAACACTCCCTTTTTTATCACTGTTGGACCTCACTGAAACTAGCAAGAATTATCATCAGTATTTTGACAAAGCAAAACACAAGCTGGAAAGAAGGTAGAGATACACTATCACAAAAGTCAGTAGATGGACATAAAAAATTATATACTAGAATACAAGCAACTATGGAGGTGGAAAAGAAAATCTCATTCTCATTTAGAGGAATTAAATGAAGGAGTTAATCAGACAGAATCAACTATCAAGTACATTGCTCAAAATGCTAGTATGGTGAACAAGTAGGAGAAGACTAATTTTACATAGAAGAAGACTAAACAGACAAATTTTAGCTGAGACCAATGAGACAAAGTTAGAAGAAAAAAAGATGTTTAAAAGGAGGAAAATGCATTTCCCGGCATCTTGAGTACAGTTCATCTGCTTCTATAGAAAAAGAAAAAAAACCATCACTTAAATCATGTGACCTAACAGCTTTAATAACAACCATAAAGAATCAAAACTCTTAAGGTCAATATGAGAATATTCCATTAACAAAGATTCAAGAGATCAAATCTCAAATTTACTATGCTGTATTCAAATTCATCTGTTCTCTCAATGAGTACAAAGTTGTTGTAAAACAAATTAAAAAAATCTGTTTCTGTTTCACAGCTATCAACATTGCCACTCATACTGAATGACTATTTTCTATTAGCAAGTACAGCAAAAGTAGTTGATATGTCTTTAACACAATGAGATATAACCACTAGCTATATTAATTTAAACAATCTCTTCCTAATTTTGATCAGAGGTGACTCTTCTACCTAAAGCAAGGTCTTTATTTTCTCAAATAAATACATTCTGTGAATGTAGAAGCCATTCTATTAATGCAACACAAGCTGCTCTACTATGGCCATCCAAGAACGGCTTTGCTCCGATTATCACAGCACTTTGTCTGTATGTATATACATATAGCTGATGTAATACAACAAGGGTTTCTTCATCAAGCAGATTACATAGGTCACTTCAGATTTTTTTGCACAACTAGGTCTTCTTTATAAATCACTGGGGGTTTTATTCCTTTTTGCTTTCTAAATAATGTGCTAAAAATCCTTCATGCATTTGCAAAAGCACTCCAGTATTCTGAAATATTTTGTACACAGTTCTTGTCTGTTTACACTTACTTGAGACATCAGTCTTCATCAAGGCTAGAAATACCTACTTCTCCAGGATTCGCAATTTTCTAGTGTGTGCTATCATCCTTCTGTAGAATCCACATTTTTGTTTCCAAAACATACAGCTCTCTAATCCAGATGGCTATATCTTGCCATATGTGAACAAAGCATAAAACCAATGCTGTGCCGTAAATGCAGAGACAGGCAGCTGCAGTGTCTCCCATGCTAAGGGATATATCTGGGTTCATAATATTACTTTGACAAACAGCAGATTGACAAATGTGGGTCAGTTCTGTCTCTCCTCTGCTTTGGAAAGCTCTCCAAAAAAAGCTCAGATGCTTTTGTGAAAGTAAGATCTGGGACAGATGTAACTTATTAGAAATATCACTATTAACTTTGCAATGATTCCTGCACTGAGGACATAAAGACAGAGAGAAAACTCTGCTTTTTCTTCCAACAATTAGACTCCATATTTGATAGTACTTCAAAGATATCCTAGTATCTCTTACCTAGACAATTGATAAGTGTCGCAGTTTAAATGAAACTGGACTGTTTGCTAAAGAGGATGAGTTATGAGATAGACCAAACTCCTCTCTCTCTGCAATTGTAACGTCAAATTAAGGGGCTTTACTCGAGGAAAATGTGGAAAAAAAACCAGAAGAAGTAACAACCCTTTATTAAAAAGATATATATATATGTTGGCAAAACCAGTAACCAGAAACAACAATAACAACAAGAATTCTAAATGAATACCCTCCTGTCCCTTAGCACAGTCCCAATTGTGGCCTGCAGGGGGCGCTGTGGGCTCGCTGGAAGGTACAGGACCTGCAGTACCTGGTCGTGGTCGGCAGGGGGCGCTGTGGGCTCCGGCAGTCACCCCGCGGGAAGAGGGGCTGGAGGGAGCGGTCCCGGGCCGCGCGGGGAAGCCGAGGAGGGGATGGGGGGGTCCTCGCCTCCGTAGGAACGAAAAGGAAGGCGGACAGTACACTCACAGCTGTCCCAGGTAGCAGGGTCTCACTGCAGTCTCAGACGATGGCGTCTCAGCAAAGAAACTCCCCCTCCTCTCCCGCGGGCAAAACAAGCTCCCCGTTGAGGCACAGCAGCTCCCGGGAAGCAGGGTATCCAGGCAGGTTGAAGCCAGCAGGACGAGAAATCCAGCTGGGCTGGGCAGTGAGATCGCTTCTCGGAGACTCCTCCACTGGGCTCTGGATGTGTCCAGCAGAGACAGAAAAACCTTCCTGCTCTCTCTGCACCCCGGGAGCAAAAGCAACCCCACCTCCCCCTTGCCTCCGACTCCAAAAACCAGCCCACCTGGCCCCCCGGCCCTCCGGCCCACTCAACGTAGCTAAATCGCCCATAAAACAGGTCGACCAGTTCTTTTGTAAGGCTAATGCCAGCTCCTTTGTAAAGCTAATCAATTCTCTTCCCCCCTCAACCTCTGTTTTCTCTTACAGGGAAAGCAGGGGAAGGGAAAAATTCCTCTCTCAAACTTATAACCCATAACAATAAGATAGATAAAACTGAGTTTGGGAGGGAAAAAAACCAAACAACTTTCTCAACCTCCCCTCATATCTGGGACAGGCAGAAAACACTGAATAGACACAGTCCTACTCATAAGATGAAAAAGCAGAAGGGTAAGAGTAGAGGGAAAAATCCAACACATCAGGAAATAAAATAATGTGAGGGGGGCATTAAGAAAAAACAGAGATTCAAAGACAGTCCATCTCTCCCTAATAACAAATATTAGGCTGTAAGATTTTCAAAAGCAAAAAGAAGTATGATTGCAACAAGTCTAGGCATATTCATCTAGATACCAAATAACCTGAGGAAAGCAGCTTTCTTCCAAAGTCGAATTAACTTGCATTTCAAAAGAAAAAATAGCCAGACATGCATAAGCTGAATAAAATTATTCAGAGCAGCAGCATTCCAATGAGAATTTACAATCCCATTAATTCCGTTTTCTTACCACATCATGCCAATACATCCCTGAGAGCAAGAGAAATGGAGGCAATGCATTGGGGGTTATATCAATACAATGACTAATGTATTATCGCTACTCTTTGCCTGACCACCTGCAGTTACCAACCTGTCCTTCACCAGTGCCAATGCCACGACAAGAATATTCTACTGGGCTGCGAGGGGCTGCTGCGCCGGCACCGTCAATGCAAACAAGCGCATGGACCTCCGCCTCCTCCGCGGCTTTGTCTTGCGGCACACTTGGACAACAAAATATGTCAGCTCTCCATACTGCTGTCACAACAGGTCAAAACTGCAATGCTCTCAACAATTACTCCTGAAAGTACCAACCAATCCTGCGTATTTCAACCAGGGCAAATCACTGCAACAAACCGTCCTCACTGGTTGCACTGATTGTGTGAGTTTCCACGCCTTTTTGTGTATTTCTGACAGTCTTGGTTCCCCTGAAGTCCCAGATACCCCAGACAAAGAATTTACAATCTACCCTTGAAAAGGGGTAGGCAGCCCCCCGGGGCGCCCCGCAAGGACAGAGCGCGCACCAGCGGGGCCGCGCCATCGGCTGCGGCAGCGCGCAGCACCCTGCTCGCCCCGCGGCGCCCGGCCGGACAGCCGGCCCCGCTCCGCCCCCCGCCGCTCACCCGCGTCCAGCTCCCGCGGCGCGGCGGCCCTGGGATGGCCCCGCACGTCCAGGACGGCTCCGAAACCCCGAGACAGCTTCACAGCTCCCGCACGGCCCCGCACCACCCGGACAGCGCCACACCTCCGCCGCCACCGCTTCCGGCGCTGACGGCGCGTCAGCGGAACCTCCACCCTCCCGGGACCGCCGCCCATTGGCCGCAGCCGCGCCGGGCGCGTTGCGTCAGCGCAAGCGCGACGGGATCGGGGCGGTGGGAGCGGGAAGTAGCGAGAAGGTGGTGAGCCGAGAATCCGGACCGATCGCGTAGGGACCTGCGCGTCCTCCAGTGCCGCGTCGCAGGATGGGCTCCCTCGCGGGCTGAGCCCTCCGGGACGGGGGCGTGTGGGAGCGCTTGTTTACAGCTCCCTCTCTTCGGGCTTTTGCGGCGTAGGAAGGGACGAAACAAGCAGCTGGTCGGGACTGTGCTGTGGTAAGGGAACCGCGGGGTAATGCTACGGCCAAAAGCTTTAGTACAGCGTGTGGAGGTTCCTGAGCAGTCAGTGGCTCTGTTGCCTTAATGGGGGTTTGCACGTACCGAGCTCTGAAATGGAGTCAAGTCTCTCGGCTGGGGTTTGAGGAGGAAGGGCCGTCACCAACTAAGCTACCCAGATCTGCCCCTCCTGGGTGAGGTTCTGGGCGAGACCAGATGCGATTGAACCAAACAGCTCTTCTCCCATCTTGGCTATACTGGAAATCGCTTTAAAAAGACTGTTAAGAAAGCACTTAAGGTAGTCCCTGCTAGTGGTCTGATGCTCGCTTACTTAATGTCCCTAAGTTTTTGTAGCTAGATTAGTGCATAAGAGTGGTTCAATTCAGACGGATCCTTTTTACGTTCCTCTTTGGCTTGGGCAGACTTTCTTTCTTTGCTGATAGCATTAACGTTGTTTACCAAACTCTGATCCTGTTTAATATTTGCTTTGTACTATTTAGATGACTGTGAGATAAAACAGATTATGCTTTGACAGCTTATTCCATACCCCCTCTGTAGGATAGAACTGTAGGAAGTGGTTAATACCCTTGACAGGAACCAAGGAAAACATGAGTTTGGTTTCCTCCTTTACCACAGACATTTGATTATAAGCCTGAGCCAAGCTCCTCTGAAAGTAATGGTTTGTTGATTTGGGTCTAAACTCTGTTGATGCTATTAAATCAGGAATAAAATACTGTGTTTTAAGGATCAATTAGTTGGCCTGAGTGAGCAAGCCTTGAGAAACTTGTTCACAAATCATTTATGCTACTTTAATTGATTAAATTATAAATCTGACCTTGCTGCTCTGCACTTAAACACACAAATTTGTGCTTAAGTGGAAACACTGATGTTAAGTCATGGAAGTATGAGTAAATTTAGGCTCCACTTGGTGCTTCAGAGGCATCTGAACAGTTCTACTGGTGCCCTTATGTGTTCTGCGACAGAATAGAAAAGCCAATTACTAAAATTAATCATTGTCTTTTCTTGTGATGTCCCCAGCGCTAGTGACAGATGCTGCATTAAGCATATTGGATTCAAACAAAACATATTCATGTACCTGATCTATTTTTCAGGAGACTTAATCATTGCTGACAGATGGTTCTTGACAAAGAATGGCTTCTTTTAGTTCAAGTTGGTAGAAAAGACAAAAAAGGTTGAATTCAAGAAGTCATTGTAATGAGAGACAACTCTATCCTCAAAGTTAATATGTAAAAATTATGAAGGTGACATTAATATTACACAGAGGCTGTTACATTAGTGGGAATTTTGCTCAGTGCCATGGGGATAATCAGCTTTCAGCTGATGCTTTAAAGTTAACTGATCAGGTAATACCTTGAAGATCAGGGAAACCCCATAAAAGCATCCAGGATAAAACAGAAATGTTTTGATTTGTCAGAGAGCTCTAGCACGATATAGAAGTCAGGCTGTACATGACTCTAAGGTGAGTCTCCTGCAACAAGTAGAAAGCTCAGATGTTGTTTTTTCGTTGCTTTGTTTGGTTTTTTTTTTTTTCTTGAGGAAAGGGGATATTTACTTTTTTTTTGCCAGCTGAGCAGAGTGACTAGTGATCAAGGAGAAAGAATATGATGAAAGTGTTAAATTTTTATTGGACAGTTCTCTGAAGTCAGAAACTTCCTGAAATAGAAGGCCTCTCAGCCTTGTAATGGTGAGCCTCCAGATGACATGTCTCACCTGGAGATCTGCCTTAAAGCTGGAACTGGTATTTTTTTACTCCTCCCACTAAAAATCATCAGACAGTAAATGATGATAGCCCTACAGTTACAGTCCTCTGTCTTGTATTAAAGTTGTGCCTGTCCAGTGAGTCAGACATTAAAAATAAGAAATCCTTGCACAACAGTCCTAAACAATACAAATTGCTAAAAATATTTGGGCAGTTGGAGCAGCAAAACTGTTACATTTAAATTTGTTCAGGGGACTAGAAACAAAGTTCAACCTCAGCCAGCACTCCAAGGTGCAACTCTTCTAGCTTGTTTCTGGAAAAAGTAGCGTGCAGCTGAAAATGGTGGTTCTGCAGGCTACCTTCATTAATAATTTCCTAACAACTGAGCTATTAGGGCCGTAGTAATCTCTGCATGATGTATCACCTCCTCTTTGGAGGTTTGCACTGTGGTGCTGTGGAATGTGCATACTGACTGCTCTCCAGCAATGGGCGCCTGCCCATTACAATGAGGGCTGCTTGATCTCCTGTTACAGGGTGCTCCAGCTTCTTTTGTCATTTAGGCAGAGTGAAATTGCTGTCATCAGGCACTTGAGGCTCACCTCTGCTGTTTTCTCCTCCACTGTTGCAATATATTAGCACTGGCGATGTACTATAGTGCAGCATTAAGGTCAATCTTACCAAGTCCTTCTATCCATTGTACATCTGGATAACTCCACTTCAGGCCATCTATTCGTGTGGAATGTTGCCAAGTCAGTTTGGTTAGGCTTGTCAAGGATACTAATGCCAAGCAGAAAGGAATTTGGGATAATGAATCCAGTCTGCATAACACCAGATGCAATGTATGGCCTTTATTGAAAATTTATTCTGTTTTCATTTGCTTAACCTTTATGTTTCTGTTTTTGCTCATGCCAAAAAAAACTGTCTCTGAACACGGAGAACCTCAAAATTCAATCACTTGGAAACTGGCACTCAAATGAATTGTGATACAATAAGCATATCAGGAAAAAGAAGCAAAACACTTGGATAATCTGTGCCTGTTGGGAATATCACGTCTTCAGATGGCTGAATCATGAAATGCCTGAAAACATCAGGCAGATTATAATATGATATTAGTTACTTTGTTGGCACTTAGCCAAGCAACCTCTTCAGACTAGCTACCCAAAAAGTCACATAAGAAACTATGTGGTATGGCAGATGTTGCTTTTAATACTTCAGGTTTTTTATCCCTTGATCAGCTTTTGTCTGCATTTTAAAAATGAGTTGGTTTTGCTGAAGAAATGGCTTAATCCTCAATTAGAAATTGGCTAGAAGTGCCGAGAAGCAGTAATAAGGCTCTAGGAAACTGGACAAGGAGGTAGCAATTGGACTGTGTAGGTAGTGGATTTGCTGTACTGTTTGGTGTGCTCTTTCAAAAGGGCTGTGTTTTGATCTTAAATTTTACTCACTTAGCTCTTGGTCTGAGCCATGGCTACAGAATGGATCAAAGAGAATGTTTTACACAGACTTTACATCACTTAAAATTTTGGGAAATGTCCAAATGGGAAGAAAAACATTGGCTGTTCTTTCTCTGGTTAGTTCAGTTACTCTTCACCTAGTGTTAGAAGATGTGTATGTGGTTATAACAGTATTTTTTAATTGATTCATTGTTTCCAGATGTACTTAGTTTCAAGACCATAGAAAAGATTGGAAGTGAAAATGGCTTTGAAATTGCCCTGTTTCTTGCCGGGATACAGCTGCTTAATTAGGAGGAGGAAGGGAAGTGCTTCTAGGGGAGAATGCTGTCTTATGGTCAGCTCTGGAATACACTTGGAGTTCTAGAGGAGTGTAGAAACCTGAGCAATAGCTACAAGAGGAAATGCATGCTGCTCTAGCATCTTACTACACTGACTTTAAAATGTATCTCTCTCTCTCTCTCTCTCTCTCTCTCTCTCTCTCTCTCTCCAATAATTAGGGCTCTGCTTTAGGAAAGCTTTTTTTCACTTAACTGATTGTGTTTTATTTTATGTTGAATGAGAGGAGGAAGGAATGTATGTCTTCTGTAGCCCATGAAGGCAAACACTAATTTCCATGTAAAATGATGTAAGGGAGATAAAGGGAAATAAGAGCTATGCTTTTCTGCAACTTCATCGTGGCTGTCTGGGCTAGGTTTGAAATACAACTGAAAGTCTTGCAACTGTTATTTTAATTGATTTCTCTGTTGAATACAGTTTAACTCTTCTCTCTTTCTCCTGTTATCAGAAAAATGAGTGGTGGGTTGGCACCAAGCAAAAGCACAGTGTATGTGTCCAATTTACCCTTTGCTTTGACGAACAATGATCTGTACAGGGTAAGTTTTAAGAGCTGCTTTGTTTAGATTTAATTTACTGACAACAATTTTGAGTGTAAAATCAATACTGATATATATCAGTTTGTTGTGATAAATTTATTACTAATGAAATGCAATTGTCTGTTGCTAAATCTTTTTATTTTGTTTTATATTTCAGATATTTTCAAAGTATGGGAAAGTTGTCAAGTAAGTGACCTGATATGGCCTTCTATTTTTGTATCTCTCATTTTAAATATTTAATGTCTTTCCTTCACTTGAAAGTCTTGAGCTTTTTATAATTAAAGCATGAATGTGGAACTGTATTGAAGTTCTGTTCATTTTAATAAAGTATAAATTTAATTTAACAACTGGAAGTTCTTGCAGTTACATACGTAGTACAAGAATATTTGTGCTAGGGACAGGTTTTGCTAACCATTTCCTAAGAGCAAGTAGAATGTCGTTACATACCATCAGTCTTTTCTCTGAAATAATTGAAGTAGTATTCTTCTAGTAAGTATTTTTCTCCTTCCCTTGAACATGTGTGGGGCACAATGGATAAGTGTAGAAGTGAGAGCTTTTACTTATGTCAATTAGATATCACAGTTCCCACAATTGCAATGTACAGTTTTCTGCTTGTGATTCTAGAGGGGCTTGTTATTGTGACTGCTTAGTATTTTACCTAAAATTAGATATAAGGATGCAAGAGTTGAAGTTGTGTAGGTTCCCACCCCCCTGCCCTGTCTTGTAACTTTTTTTTTTTTTTAACTGCATCTAGATTCTTCTTGAATTTCTTAATGTGCTATTGAAGCTGTTGATATCAATGTTAGACTGAAGATTTAACTTCATATGTCATGTGAAATAACACATGTATCCATAATCCTTGGATTTCAGCTGGAGATATTTGTAGAACAATACTGCACATACTTAGCATTTCCTACTGTGAACCTGTTTAGCTGATTAGTTCTACACAAACATAGATTTCTCAGTTTGGATGCAGTTCAATGCACTGTGTTTTTCAGCAATAATAGCAGTGATTAGATTACTCCTGAATTTTTTTTGTCACCTCCAGTATGCGTAGTTAGGTTGCCTGCAGATCTAAAGAGTATGTTCTCTGTTCAGGTCATCCAAGCGAATTAAGTGACACTGTCCCCAGAAATACCCCACATTCTTTTTTAAAATCATCTCCACTCTACCTGTAAGCACATGGCCAGGTTAGCTGTTCCTTTGAATTTCTCTTTATTGAGCATTTTTATTGTTAGATATACTTTAACCTTTTTGCTATATAACAAAGCTAAGATCCCACTGAGATATTTATGGAAAAAATGTCTCTGAAGTCATTTTAGTGTATCAATAATGCAGTTATATGTTTCCAGAGTTACTATTATGAAAGACAAAGACACCAGGAAGAGCAAAGGAGTTGCCTTTATTTTGTTTTTGGATAAAGAATCTGCACAAAACTGTTCTCGGGCACTTAATAACAAACAGGTAAATTGTGGAAAGTCATTATGGCAGGAGGGTTGGGTTTTCAGTCCCAAAACATTTACCTTTTCTTTCCAATTTTCTTCAGTTGTTTGGAAGAGTAATAAAAGCAAGTATTGCCATTGATAATGGAAGAGCAGCAGAATTCATTCGCAGGCGTAACTACTTTGATAAGTCTAAGTGTTACGAATGTGGGGTGAGTAAAACCAAAAATGTAGAGAAATGGAGAAAAGTTGTGGGATAAGAATAGCTTAATAATTGAAATAATATAAAATAGTAGTAATAATAGCAAATGGTAATGAAAATGAAAATAACAAAGAGAAATAAAACCCAAGAAAGGCAAGTGATGCAAATGAAAGCAATTGATCACCACCAACCAATCGATGCCTAGGTAATCCCTGAGCAAGAGCCCCCCTGCCAAACTTCCCATTAGTGTTATGGCTGAGCATGACATCATCTGATCTAGAAATATACCTTGGGTCATTTTAGGTCAGTCGTCCTGGTTCTGTGCACCCCCAACCCACCCAGTGGTGAGGGGGATGAGTGGCAGAAGGGGCCTTGACTCTGTGTAAACTCTGCTCAGCAATAGCTAAAACATTCCCGTGTAATCAACGCTGTTTCCAGGACAAATCCAAAACTATAGCTAGCCCCGTACCAGCTACTGTGAAGAACATCAACTATCCCAGCCAAAACGAGCACAGAATCTTAGCTGGTGTCTTCAGTTTGGCCATTGCTAATCCTGCCTGTGCTGTTAAATTTTTTTTGGTTGATATTATCAACTTGCATAGCACGTTGTATCATTGTCAGGAATGATAGTACCCCTTCTGTCTTTTATTCAAGATTCTGGGGGTAGGGGAAAAATACGTGCATGTTACAGATGCTTAACATGCTGATGAGCAGACAAATCTGAGTGTCAGTATAATGCTGCTTGCGAATGAAAATCTCCTAGTCTTTGCTTCAAAATACCTGCTTTTGCTATATCTTTAGAAGTTCACAACATAGTTGGCAGTAAAATAAGCAGTGGAAACAACTGTTTTATCTAGCAGTGAGTTTTAAGTTTTAGGCAATTTCTGACTTTTCCTGGATGTAATGATGTAGGACATTGAGATTCAGATGGTATTTAATGTCCAATACAAACTTGATTTATATTCATAACAGCAAAAATGTTGTCTCACTTCTGTGTCTTAACTTGTTAATTCTGAGATTTCTATCTTAAATATAAACTGTATGTAGTATATTCAGCTATTTCAGCAGCCAAAGAAATCTTTTGTGTTCATGGCTTGTTCTTAGTATGCAGTTAAACGTGCATATCACCACCAATCTCTTAATTTCCATGGCAAGTTTATAGAGGGGAGTTTGTCTTCTGTGTGCTAATTCAGCATTCCATTTATCTTACTAATTGCTTCCATTTTTTTCTCCATGAACTGTCTTACATTAACTTCCCTCATGATATGTTTTAACATATAATTGTTTGTAATGGTTTGTGTTAAGCAATATTTCTTTTTCTCCAAGGAAGCAGGACACTTAAGTTATGCTTGTCCTAAGAATATGCTAGGAGAGCGAGAGCCACCGAAGAAAAAAGAAAAGAAGAAGAAAAAGAAAATAGTTGAGCCAGAAGAAATGTATGTATATTTACTTGCATGTTCCTACTTCTTTTAGGAAGTTTTTTCGTACTAAACACTTAAATTAAAGAAGTTTTATTCTTTTTCTCTCTGCACAATGAAGTGAGGAGGAAGGAGAAAGTGAAGAGGAAGGAGAAGACCCTGCTCTGGATAGCCTCAGCCAAGCCATAGCTTTTCAGGTACAAAATTGAAGCATTGCATATTTATTATTATTATTTAAATGCAAATCTACTTCCTTCTTGAGATGCTCTTCAAAAGCTCTGAGATATGTGCATAGGTCTGTCTGCTCTATAGCACTCCGGGGCTCTTGTTTGGCAGCAGCAGTTGGTAACTGTAGTTACATCTTCACATTGCAGTCATGTTCAGTGGGCTTTTGTTTGGGGTTTTTGCACTTTCATTATTGCTGGTTTATGTGTATTTATTTTGTATTATGTGTTGCAGCTTTTTATTTCCTTCAAGCTCCTTTGCTGCTTAGTTTTTTGTCATCTCTGCTGCAGTGCCCTGCTAGATTTTTGTTCACAAATCCCTCTTTACTTTGTTAACTGAGCAGCTGGGGAAACACAGTTATGTATGAATGACTGGACACATCCTCTGCCCTCACTGGACTATCCTTGAACAACATGTATTTCTGGGGCACTTCCTTTGCCTAGTACAGTCCATCGCAGTCTCTAGTAGACTCATCTCTCGAAACATACTGAGTCCATATTCTGTTATATAGAGAGTTTGTCTGACATCTGTATTACTGCCTTTATTACTTGTTTACACACTTCTGCTTCACTACGCAGAGCAAGCCTGACCTGTTATTCAAATTTCTTTACTCCCTGGTCAACAGCTGTCCGCTGTGTGCCTGTCCCCAAAAAAACCCTCAGGAGTTATTAGCACAGCTTTGTTCTGAATCTGACTGTAATGAGTACAGAATTTTTACATTATATAGTCCAAAAAAATAATTCAAATATGCACAATTATTCCCCCTTTCCCCAAAAACTCCACAATTGAAAATAAAACCTATGAAGCCAAGAAACATTTCCATATCTCTCACCATCCAAAAATTTTATCTGGTAAAAATAGGAAGCTTCTATTTAAATCTTTAACTGAATAACCTTCAAAAATAATCCCCAAAGGCATTCATTATGTGAATGAATGATTGCAAAAGACAACTGTTAGAAGACTTGTTAGGGGAACAAAGCTGATTCAATAACATCAGTTTAAAACGTGAGGCATTCTTTGCTTCAGATCTTAACTACTCTATAGATTTTTTGCCATGGGCAAAATTCCACTTTTTGAAAATACAAGATAGTCCATGTGGCCTGCAATGGTGTAGAAGACTGCTTGTGTGTGAGAAATACTTTCAGAAATGTTTCCTAGTGCATTTATCACACAGTTTACTGGAAATGGAGATAAACCCTTGCAATTCTCTAAATTATTTAATGATTCAATGTGTATGAATAATTAGCATTATTATGTGTAATGCATCTTAGTTGTTCTTAGTCCTAGCTAATACTTTTCCTTCTTTCATTGTAGCAAGCCAAAATTGAGGAAGAACAACAGCGATGGACGCAGACTGCAGGGGAATCTTCAATTTCAGATGATTCGAAACGTCCACGGATTAAGAAAAGTGCTTATTTCAGTGATGAGGAAGAACTTAGTGATTGAAATAATACTATTCTATATGTATATATAATATATGTAGTGTACCTTTTGTAAATTGCTACAAAGTGATCTGTAATATAGGTTTGTTTTGGTGTTGGAGACACTGAAAATCATGTTGAATTTTTATTCTGTCCTCTCACCCTCCTGTCTTTTTATACCTGTTCTGAAAACTTCACCTTTCAAGGCAGCTTCTTAAGGAAATGGTGTGTTCATACGCTTAAATCCAGAAGAGTATCTATGAGAATACTGCTTACAGTTTGTATCTAGACCCAAACCCTGGAAGTGAAATCTTTCCTAACAACTTTCCCACAGCTTTTTTCCCAAGAGGATTCCTCTTAGGATGACTGTTAGCACCACTGATTCTTTATGTATTGGTCTGTTTACTGCTTGTTTGGAAGCAGGAAGCTTTAGCAGTACTTTAGTCAAATGTGAATCTTGCACTAGTTCCTCTTCATAGGGTCGAATTTCAGCTTTAAGCATTGTACTAGTCCTTTAACTCCTCATACAGTAGATGAGAAATTACTGTCACATCAGCACTGTTTTTCCTGACTGCAGTTTGGGTGCCTAACATGATAATTATGGTTATCCATAGCGTTTCTAATGTACTTGTATCTAACCTGGGTCACAGTTCTACGTTCACAGCCATCTGAACCTGTTGGCAAAATTCAAAAGGCACGAAGTTTCCTACATGCTTAAAAATTAGCTTTCATGTATACTTGGAACCATTGTGGTCTCTGAGCAAAGTGTGTGGGCACCTGTTTTGCAAATAAAGCTGTCAAGACCTTTTAAATAGGGTCTCCATCCTTACATCTCTAGGGTTCTAGTCATGTTCTCCTGTACCAGTGATCATTCCCAAAACCACAGACACTTGATGTCTTACTGTTCTTACTGTTCTTACAGTTCTTACTGTTTAACCATCAGGACTTAATTTTCTTCCAAATATTCCTAAAAATTATCTATTTTTAATACCAATTTACATTCAAATACATAAGATGCAAAGCAAAGAAACACACACACACCCCCCATTGAAGCTAGTGTATAGTCTCGTTCCGAAGGTCATTCTTGTGCTTGTGTTCCTCCATAAACACAAGAATTCAGAAACAAGAATAAGGTAATAAAAGTTTTTTCTCTGCAAGCTACTCAAGCCATCAGAATAAGGAGGAATATTGGGTTCTACACATAGGAAGGTCTTCGACTCAGTAATCAAAGGAATGTTTTTAAGACTGACTTTTTACTGAAAGTACTATATATTAAATCTGAAGCTTCCTTTGCTGAATTTTGGGAAGATCTCTTGCTACTGAATAGCAGAGTGCTAAAGTGCCAGGTGTAACTTAGTGACAGTCAAAAAAAAAAGAAAGCAAAACAAACAAAAATATTAGACCACTACTTAAAATTGGGGTTTGTCTTCTTTTCAAGTACCATATTCAATGCTGTTTTTTAAAAAAGATAGAAAACTAAAATGGGACAGAGGACCAGTTTGACCTTGTCCATGACTTTGGTTTGGGAATATTTGATAGCTTGTAAGAGTTAAGATTTCAATGAAGTGATTAGGCAGCAAGTTTCAAAATTGTATTTCATTACACTATGTAATGTAGTAGTGGAACTCACTGCTAGGAGACTTCAGGGTCATGCAGTCAAAGGGATTAGGCTTATATGTGAAACAGATTTTCAAATGTTAGTTTAAATAAAGTCTCCACTCAGAAATATCCTCAGTTGCTGGCTACCTCTAACAGTTAAAATATACAGAGATATTAACAGTCTCAGAATGTATTGTTCTTACACACTTTACTGTTTCATATTTGCTACTGGTGTCTTGTCAGAAAGCATAAAACCCAAAACTGACCCTTGTTCTGACCTAACAAAGTACTTTTTCAAGAGCTGCAGTAGCTGAAGCATGTTGATATATTTTTCTAGTCTGCTGCTTCTGCCTCACTGCTTTCCCAGTAGGATTTGCTCTTGTCAGCATGAAGCAATAGCTCAGTCCAGACTATTACAACTGACCCAGTGTTGTTCCTCCATGCTCTTTTGTACCAAGCATAAACAGTTGAGGTAGGTGACATTGGAAGAGAAAAATAAAAATAAGCTTGCTTCTGTGCATAATTGGCATCTAGAATTCCTTCCCTTAAGTCATCTTACTGTAACAGTTTTCTTAACTCTGAACTTCTATTGTTTAGCAGTGCTTATAGTTTTTGTTTTTGCCTTAGAGTCAGGGTAAAGAAAATACACCAAATGCCTAAATCGTGATCTAGAGGGACTTGGGAGGAGTCAGATTTTTGCACTTGATCTTCTGAATAATTTTAAATTTCTATTCTTTGTTGGCAAGATAACAAAGCATTTCTAGGTGAGGAATTCAGAGCACTAGCATTAGATAACCATTGTTAGATAGTGTGAGTACCTGTTCTGCTAACTTAAATACAAAATTGTTTCTGGCAGCAGCCCCTGATGCAGCTGCCTCATCCTGAAAAAAAAGGCCAGAACTTGTCAATGAAGTCTCTTTCTGATCTTTGAACCTGGAGGGTTTTGCTCCTATTCATGTCCACCATCACCTACTCTAAGCAGCACGGCTTCAGGTTGCCATCAGAGTCCCATCAGCACTGAGGAGCAAGGGGGAGTGTTAACTAGGCTCCTGATTTAGGTCAGGCCAATAGGGTGCAATTATTTTGCAAAACTTCAGCAACAGAGTGGTGCTTTTGTTGGTGTGGTATCATAAAGCACCAACTCCAGAAAGAGAAAGCAGTTTTGGTGGTTGTATGGCTCTGGGCCAGACAAGGTGAGACTCTAGTCTTGTTATCAAAAGAGAGAAGAATAAAAATCACCTTGTAGAACACTTTATTGTTGCTGTTAGAAAAACCACAGGATTGTCTTCTGAGGGGGCCGTGTGCAGGAGGTGTGTTGGTTTGAGGTTATTTTTAGTACTTTGAGGACTTAGCTTAGGTTAGCAAGCTGACTGCTAGTTTTAGAGTGTAGATAATATGGCTCTGATAAGTTGCAGATTTTTTTTTTTTTAATAATGTCAAAAACTTGGATCTTTCTGCAAACATCCACTTATTAGATTTTATCTTTCGTAGTTTCCAAACAGCTTGAAAATTGTCAAAATGTGTTATGGGTCATAGGACCTCTTATCTGTTGAAATGGCTAACAGAGTAGTGTTTCAAAAGCCACTAGAAGATGCCTTTTATCTGTTCTTGTGGAGGAAGGGGCTATGGAAGTGAGATAAGGACGATTAGCTTAACTGAATATAAATGGTATTACTCACACTGTGCCTGTGCAGCACTTGTTAAAACCATTGCAGCTATGAAACACAGGAGTAATTTTAGTCCATGTTTAACAGGCTCCCACTACGTTCTCAGCATATTCAGGTTACTACTCTCAACAGAGCAATAGAAGGGACTGTAAATACAAAGAACTGTGTGTAGCTAAATATATGATGTCTGGAACAAATTGTAAACACTTTGTTTGTTTACAAAGTGTAAACACTGTGTTCTCTGGGATAGCCCTTTAATCTGCAAAGATGACTTACTGTAGCATGGGAAGGTGAGCTGTGCAGGCTGTCTAGCTGTAGTCTTCTGAGGCAAAAAATATTAAATTGCTTAGAAAAGCTAGATGTAAAATGTGATATTTTAAAATGGCATTTATGAAGTGCTACTATAAGCGTTTCTATTCTATTTCGCATCTGCAGTGTCAATACGATTATATATTCTGTCACTATTTCATCATTGCTCTTCTATAAAAATATTTCAAATAATATTCTTCAAAATGTGCTATCTTAAAATAACTGATATTGGATATTGCTTCTTTTTAGTATAAATTACAAAGCCATTTTTAGATGTCCTTTACTCAGCAACTTTGTTTATCTTACGGGTCTTAAGAGGGTGAGGGGTTTTTTTTCTGTAGATGTTGAAGGTAACATTAAAAATTACTACACTGTTCCTTCTTTAGAGAAAAAGGTGTAAAATGGAGGGTTTAGTCACTTTTAACATACATGACCTTGTTTTTCATATCTATCCTGGTATCTGTAAAACATATCCTAGAAGGAATAAGCTGAGACTCTCAATGTAAAAGAAAGCAATATTTTTTCAGCTGAAGAACTGTACAGGTTTGAGAAGCAACCCTCCATCACTGTCAGGCTAACCATGACCCTCCTGTGCATTCAGACAGAAAAGGTGTGTGTTTATGCATGTATTTAATGGATGTGATAAGTAATACAGCAGGCAGAGAGTTACAGAACTTGTGTCAGTAGAATGTGATAAAAGGGTGTGAAACATTTAACCAACCCAGTGAGGCAATGTAGGTCACAGTGGCTTGAAAAAATACCACAGTTACTAATATGAGAAGTTTTCTGTCTGATGAACAGGATACTCCAGAGAATCAAAAGGAGCTCTGAGGTTTTAAGTTCATCAAAAGCAACAGCCACAAGCCTACATCAAGATGAGCTAATCCATGAAAATTCAGTTTTATCAATGTGCAGTCAAAGAGAATTAGAAGGCATCCAAATTTAGACGCTGCAGCAAGCTCAGTGCAGTACAGCAAAACATGTCTTGGTTGCAAGAGTAAAGATGCATTATTTTAACTGTGTATATGGAGGCAGAGCATGTAGATATGTTCTGCTCAAAGAACAGATGTGGCTATGGAAGAAGGAGAGACCCAAAATAGAACCAAAAGGGATATTAAGGACTCTGTGGCTATGCTGTGAAGTTCTAAGGCACTGAACTGTATTTTTAGAGTGGGGTAGAACTGATTGTACTGTTTGCTTAATTGAAGAATGAGTGCCTTATATCAGAAAATTATGAGCCTTTTGATAGTACAAATTTGTACTGATGTTCAAATGCCCAAGAAAATGAGACAAACTAAAGGAGGATACAGTTCTACAAAGAACCTTACTTGGGATGTCTTTGATGTATGAATTTGATTAGGTGGCAAACAGCCATCTGCCCATGAAGCCTGGAGCCATGAGAGTGCATATAAAATTAAATGGCTGAGCAGCATATGGCAGTTAGGAAAGATGAGAACATGCAGTACTTGGATGCGATGGTTTTGAGTTCATGAACCAGTATCTGAAATGAGTGATTGTAGTTCTTGTTATTATGTTCTTTCAAAGAAAGTTCTTGAAAATTCATCAGCTAGATTTATTTTCATTGCTGCAGCATAACATTTTTAAGGAGTGTTTTTACTGTGGGAGGCTTTCATAGGAAAAGCTTAACAGAGGAAACTCAATTAATTAAAATCTGTAACACAGTTCTGCAGCAAGGTTGGATTCTCTGTGAGTCCCATGCTTGTGGCATCCTGGAGAATGCAGGGCCCCAGGGCCTTATTCATGTTCATATTTAATTTAGCTGAAGCTGCTGGAGAATGTCCAGAATCCTCTCTTCATTTGCTGCACAATTTAGGTCAAGCCCATAATAAAGTACTTGAGTTCAGGACAAAGTAGCCCTTGCAAAAGTTTCACCTTTTTTCACTCTTATGTTATTTGTTCTAGGATGGTGGATTTTTCGCTGTATTGCACACCTTTGAAATGGCAAACTGGTTGACAGGAAGTTATTTAACTCCCTTGATTTGACTGTGGTAGGAGCAGGGTACACACATTACTCTGCTGCTTTAAAGAAGGGGCAAGGAGTAATTATTGTAACAGCATTCTCTGGATGTTATTTCACTGCTTCCAGTGGCTGGAAGTCAGAGAAGGAGGGAAGGAGACAGGCAGGGCCAAGAATGAATAAGCCAAATGTGCATCCAGAATAAGTGTACATGACTTACACTAAACATTTTCAGGTTTCTTTCTACAGATTCTCCTTTTAACTGTACTTTAGATCAGAGTTTATGTAGATAAAATTCATGGGGCTGTCTGGATTACATAGGTATAACAGGTCTAACTGCAAAGACTTTATTTCAGTTGCATAGAAGTATAACTTGGATTATATTAATTCAAATTAGAGTCGCTACATTTTCATGTTGTCTTCATGCTTTAACTGGCTTCTCCTGGGGCACAGTGACACCTGTCTGATAGAAGAACTATTTATTGTAAACTATTTTTATGTAGGTGTTATATTTAAATAGATTCTGATATGAGAGGCTTGAATGCAGACAGCACAGTAGCATTGTGGAAATTAACAGGATGTATTCCTGGTAGGACAGGAAGAAGATCTCCAGAAGTGAGAAAAAAACAAATAAGGCAAATAGCAGGTGAGACTGAGAATATTGGTAATGCACAGTTCAGCATCAGAATAAGGGACAAAAGGGAGAAAATAGGTTTACTAAAAATCAACACACACTATCACCGATAGCATTACTTCCCTTCTGTTTAAAGAAGGCTCTTTTAGGAAATGAGTGATATTGCATGGTGCAGTGAAGGCTTGTTTTTCACATTGAACTCAGTTATCTGATTTTCTCAGGTGCTAGACTTCACAGCAGTATGGCAAAGGTGGATGCGGCTCAGCTGTTTTTGAAAACTAAAGCCACAAATTACTTCCCAGTCCACCTTTTGCGTCAGCAGTTATTGTTCAAGAGCCAGTAACTAACTTGTAAGAGCTAATGATGCTTCTGAAAGCTAGTGTCTCTTAAACTCACTTCCCTTCTCTCCTGTCCCTCCTTCCCCCATGGGATTGTCATTGTTCAGAACTTTCTCCAATTTTTCCAACTGTCTGGATGACAAAGTCGTCTTGTCTCTATTCATTTCTCCTTTGATATGATTTATGCTGAGAGTTTTTTCCTTATTCATAACATACTGTTTGTTCTTCTGCTTATGATGATTTCCTCCCTAGATTCTTGACTCTCAGATGGAGAGATTCCTGTTCTGGATTTCTTACATGTTGATATCCAATCTACAGACCAGCTTCAGGATGTCTCATTGTAACTGTACTTTACCTGCAAGATGTTTTTTAAAAAAACAACATTGTTTTCCAGCTATGCCATTCATTGAGTTATTTTGTCCAATTACTTTTCCACTTTTATTATCATTGACTAAATGTAATATTTAAATAAAGGCCTAGGTTTCCAGCTGAGGGAGACTTTACTCATTCAGGTTCTTTTTTCTTCAGTAAACTGCTAATGATGTGAGTTGTTCGGTTATCTTCTTTCTTAGCCCATCTATTTTTAATTAACCAAAAAAATGTAAAATGTTTAAAAACAACCCTAGTTAGCCGAAGTGAACAACTAATAATAAGTTTGTCTTATGTTTTGTTCTAAAATTACTTGTATTAATTATGAATAAGGCACAAGAAATTAATTTCAAAATTTGCTGACTGGAAACTTTCCTCTGCCATCTCTATTTTTTTCTCGTATTTGTTGTAGTTCCTTCACATAATATGAATAAGTTAAATTTAGTTCACTGAGATTATTAAAATATATATGATCGTCATTAAATGAATTATAGCAAAAACAGCAATGAAACAGGCTAATGTTTGCTGCCATGTTCATTGATAGATGTATCATGCTTAGACTTCAGCTGATGAGAGAGGCCAACAAACTATATTTCAAATGTCTAGACATATCCCTTTGGAGAATATTCAAGTACAAGTTTCATACATTCCTCCAGTCTGAGTGATGAGAGCATTATTCATTGATAACTGGTTTAAAAATATGTATTTTGTGCCATAGTATTGTGATAGGCAGCATTTTTTATGTTGCTGTCTTAAAAGGCTTATCAGCTGTTCCATTATATTTTTTCTTTCTTTTTTTCCCCTCCTTTTTAAGGATTTCAGAGTTCACTGTGGAAATCTGCTGATGTCTGGCAGAAAATACCCGCTTTAGAATCATATCTTTCTGTCTAAAAAAAGAAAATACCGTGGTGGGGAATCTCTGTGATATTTGTACATGATTTCAAAGATACTGTCTTAAGGTTACGCGTTTCATTTTTTGTACTGCTATTGACTTAGAAACAAAAATAAGCTGATTGTCACTTTTAATAAGAACAAGCCAACCATATTTTGATTTATATTTCTATAGATCCGTAGTCAGGCTGTTTCCCAATGTTCATGTTTCATACTAACACCACTACAGCTGAATACTGGCTTAGGGAAACTGCATTTCAACTGAAATTTCAATTACAAGAGGGAACTGAGAGAGTGGAAGGAGCCTTAGCAGACGCCTATCATTCACGTGGCATGAATTTGTTAAGAAACAGGAAAGTCATATGAAGTAAAGAAGCCACCTTGCTAAGAAGAAATGCCACACAACTGGTCATTCACTCTTACTGGTTTCCCAACCCATCCAGAGAAAGTGGGTCGAGTTTCGCTTCGTAAAATCATCATTAATTCCATTAATTTTCAAATAGAGTCACAACAGAAGTGAAGCAATGAGAGGTGAGAACTTGGAGCTCATGGGAAGTAGGCAAAAGCAAAAAGGCAATTCCTTAAGCTGTAATAAAGGCACTACTCCAAAATACTTCAAAGTGAAATAAAATACAAGTGAGATAAGAGCCCAACTTAAGTAAACCATGAAATCTTCAACAGTGGTTTAAAAAAAAAAAAAAAAAAAAAACCACAAACAAAAAAACCCAAAAAAAAACCCCAACCAACCAAAAAAAAAAACCTAGAGGAGTTTGCTAAATGTAACTAGCACAAGGATACAGAGTCAAAATCAAAAGATCAGCCAATCAAATGAGAAACAGTGGTGTGTGCCATATGAATATCAAAAAACCAAGGAATATGTTCAAAGGAAGGATAAAACAGGGGAGAAAATTGATCCACCCTTCACCGGGAGGAATCTTCAGTGTAGCAGCTGGAAAGGCAGGGGTGTTTCATCCTTGGTGGGATCAGCCCTCACTAAGGAAGTCAACTGTAATGCTAGCAACAATCTATCAGAGTGCAAGGTACAGCTGTGACAGAAAGGAGCAGGGAATGCTTCAGTTGACTAGAGGTTGTTAAAGAGGTTGGGCCTTCCAGAATACATAAAGACCCTAGGCAATTTTAGGAGTTGTCTTTGGCAATTTGCATCTATAAGTGTACACTCGGATTCTGGTTTTAAAAAGTGGGAGCTGAGGAATTTTTGGACCCATGGTTAAAATAAAAAAAAGTCCTGGAACAAAATTATCAAGCAAAGAGATGAAATGTAAAAAAATCAGTATAGACTCTAATCATTCGCATGTCTTTCTGTACAAGGGTGTAGATATTACACGTATGAGAGAGGTGGTAGATGTCATTTATCTTGACTTCATTAGGATTTGTGCTATTGTGACATAGTAACAACACGGTAAAAAGGCTACTACTGTAACCTGAGTGAAAATTTTGTGGGAACACTGCTCTCAGCCTTTCACAGACAAAGCGATGAGATGAGAACTGAGGGGGGGTCTGCAGAGATCTGTGACGAAGATTCTGTTCTATACTGTCTTTAAACCTTGGATGTGGAATGGAAAATATGCTTGTGAAAACTTGTGAATAATGAGCATCACATAGGACACCAGCTGTCTTGGCTTTTCATCTGATACTACTGAATATTGAATGGACATAAGAATAGCTCTTCCTTTCCTGGTTGCTTCTGAGCTAATCAGTTACCTCTGATGACCTCTGCAAGCACCTTCTGCTCAACCCTTGCTTCTCCCCATGGTTTTTCCATGCTGGCACGGGCTACTGCCCTCTGCTTATTGCACCAGCTGAACTGATCTGTGCTCAAGGCTTGTCTTTGTGTCTTTTTCCTATGGAGACAATGGTAAGATGATTGCTAACTTAGGCAGAATATTTTATTAAAGGTTTTCTGGACAAAAATGAGACTGAAACCCCTAAATCTGGTTTCACACACCTGACCATTTTTTTTCCTGTCTGATCTAAATTTTCAGTAGATTCTGTATCTCTCTTCCAGAGAATGGTAGGTCTGCTAATGTTTGGTTCATGGGTACATTAATGTTTCAGAAAGGGAGCCTTTAAAAGTGGGTGGGGTGTGTTGCTTTGGATGGGGAGGGGTCTCTTTGCTTTGAGGGTTATGTTTTTTGGGGGGTTGTTTGGGGTTTTTTTCAAATCTTCAAAGCTCCTGTCTAGCAAAACAAGACTCTCTTTTCCTTGGAGGCAGGTTATAAGATCTTCAAAGCTAATAAGTGTTCTCTGTCTTTCAAGGCTATGTGGAAGCCTGGGGCCATAGACTGTATTTCCCACAACCCCCAACAAGTTCCATTATGCCTCTAGCTGTGATGCCCCTCTAAGTATCAATAACCTGCCATCACTAACAACGTCAAATACCACGTTTATAAAATACTTCAGTATTTTAGATTGAGGGCAATCCTATCTTTACCTGGGTTTATACACCTTTACAGCAGGATGCTGGTGCTCTGGTGGAGTGGTCGGGGGAGACATTCATTGCAATGTAGTAAATGTCAAAGCTGAAATCTACACTTTCAGGCCTTGTTTGTGTTCAATACCTTCAGTTTGTTAGCATGGAGTTTATCAACATGTGGGAGAAAGCAAGAATGAGAAACAGACTCTTGAGGACAAATAAGTGACAAAACTGAAAAAAAGGGCTCTTTAAGTATGTTCTTACATTTCAAGACTTTTCATTAATTGGAAAGAGAGCCTTGTGTGGTATCATCATTTAAAGCGGGGGCAACTGCAAGCAATTTCCATTAGACACCGAGAGACAGTAAACTTGTTGAGGTGTTGGACATGTTCATTACATTTCTTATCTAATTGTGTGATACTATCAAGCCTTACTCACCGGAAACCCTAGCACTCTCATTATGTACAGAATCATGGTCCTAGAGAACAATGTGATTAGATGAGAAGAGTCAATGCTTAATAGTTTTGCAGCCTTCCATGTACGTTTGCAGAGCAATAAGATGAAAATTTCCAGGTCCTACTTTGATAGATCACAGCTTATAATTATAGTCATGTTGCATGGGAATGTGGGCACACTGCTGGCTAGATTAGAGAAAGAGACAGACAAGATCGAAGTCTCCCTGTCATTTTTTTTCTCTCTCCGAGTGTGCCAGCTTGTACCTATTTTATAAATTTTGATGAGAATGTTTCCATACTTTTTCTCATTTCCTCATTTTTATAGCTTTGAAAGTTTCAGTGGTTCTGCTTTGTTTCAGTTCTAATAAATTTTTCTTTTGCTTGTCCTTTATTTATTCCACTATGTTCATTTTACTGTACTATATTCCTTTTCTCCCTTTGCCTCAGTCTGAGCTCTCCACCCCACTCAATGCTGTCTCCAGCTCCCTCCCTGGAGGCAGGCCCTGTCATTACCACCTCTCCTTCATTCCTCTCTTCCCTGACAGAAACAAGAAGCTCAATGACACACAGTTTCCTGCTTAAAAGCAGGCTGTTCATCACTGGCTGTTATTTATTTAATAGTCCCCTTTCACCACAGTGCTTTACAACTTATTGTAGGAGATAACAGGAAAGAAAATCAGTGGGTTATGGAGTAGTGGGGCAAAGCTGTGGGTCTGTCTGCCATCCCTGGCTCCTGCGCTGCACTGGCAGATGTGATGGTGCTGGGGGCTGAAGGGCTGTGGCAAAGCACTGGGCCTGGCTTTTGAATGCCTTACACCCCACCAAAATATTGCAGCTACATACTACGTAATACTGATAGGCTATAAAGTTACTTCAAAAGGTGAAGTGTTCCGAAAAGGGGTTAAGTGCTTGTTGGTTGATCTCATGACATATCAAATATTTTCTCTCCAGGATTTTACTGAACCTGCTATATCTCTCCTCACCTTTTCTTGGTCAGTTCTTTGCCCACTTATAACTGTTCTGGCCAAGAGCAAAGCTGATTTCTCAGTGCACCCATTCTCAACCCTGTTCTTCCTTTTCCTGCAGGTGCTGCATGTGGATCTCTACAGCCTTTACCTTGCACCATAAGTTTCTGTTACCATAGTAGCTGGCAATGACACTATCACCTGTGTGTCCCCAGGTGATATGTGGTGTCACCACACTAAAGTGGGTGACACAGAAGTGCCATTTGTTTTCAGTCTTCACAGATGTCATTTGAACTGGATCTGGGAAGAGACCTGCTGAGGCTCTGGAGAGGAGATGCTGTGCAGCAGTCCTTCACTGCCAAATGGCCAGGGATAAGAAGTGTCATGCCAGTGCCTTGTGCATGGTTTATGGAGAGGCATCAAAAGGACTTGGAGTAGTGAAGCACCCTAATCAAGGCTTTGAAGAGGACCTATAAAGAGTCTAAGAATACTAATGTATAGTCCAGTGCCAGAGGATGTCTTGTTTGTACCAGAATGAATTTGGCTGTGGTTAGTTTGGGAGCAGGGATATAGTTCCCAAGTACAGCAGGGATCTGGTAGCTCAGCTCCAAGCCTCCCTTCTGTAGGAGCCACTTCCCCTCCTTTGGAGGTGGACATCCATCTACACTGATCAGAGTATTGTGAGTGCAGCTTTGGGGGGACAGTAAATGGGTAGGTACTCTTGAGAAGGCTCCATGCTAACAGGCACAAAATAAGAGGGACAATCCTCTTTGCAGGTGTGTTGCCTCTTTTTCATGGTAACTCTTCTTTTCTGGGCACATTGCCAAGCAGCAAGGTTTTCCAGCAAGGTTGTCAAGTCTTCTCAGCTATCCCTCACACTGACCTTTCTACACTAGAGGTACTCCCTTCTCTGACCCATCCCACCTCTGAAATTTTTATCAAGACCATGTCCCATCCCACGTACTTTTTGCTTGCTCCCTCTCTCAAGACCTTTCCCACTGAGGCATAGCTACAATTTTTAAAGTAATGGCAGACATATTCACACATTTCACACAACCCCAGAGCTGTTTTTTATGATCAGAAAGTGTTTTGACAATGGATGGACACAGAACCAGCCTAGCTGCCTGTTCTTTTCCAGTTTTCAATGGTCATTTATATTTGACTGAAATGATACCAGAAATTTGGTGACTTCTTTAGTTACGTGTTTAATTCCACCGAGAACACAGTTTAGTTACATAATAGGTTTATTTATTTAGGTCTAGACCTTATTATTAACTTAAAAGTAAGAACTGCACAGTTTATTTCTTACAGAGTAATAGTTCCTTTTAATTTCACAGCAGAATACATTCTCTTTTCCAAATGTTGAACTCAGTTTTAAATCCATCAGGCCTTTTCCAGATGCTAAGCAAATGCACCTAACAATGTAGATACAATAATTGCCCCCCAAAAGATCCACTGAAATGCTGCCTCCCAAGTTATGTTGCTTTTATCCCTAACCCCCTAGGAGACAGTGAGAGAGATTAAAAGATACTGCAGTTTCACCCATGTGTTCTACTCCATATTTGATATTACCCATGACAACAAGAAATACAGGGGGGGAAATACTAAATATGCGCTTCTGAGAGATGAATACCCCGGAACAATAGAAACACAAGACAGCTCCCTCAGGAGAAGAGTAGGATTAATAATCTTGATTGTTTTATAATGATCTCTGGTATGTTTTTCCTGTTAAGAAGGGGGGAAAAGGCTATTTGCTACATGAAAAATATGCTGTAGAGCCTACCTAGTGCTAAAAGGCAAGGGTGTGAAGTATAAATAACTTACTGAGAGAATGAGTGTAGAAAGAGTCCTCCATGGTTTCATCAAAAATGTGTTTGTAATAGTTTAAGGAAAAAGAAAAACCACAGAAAACAAACCATTTAATTTGAAGGAGTTTTCACATGTATCTTATTTCTGAACTGCATAAACTGTGTCTCCAGCTGAATGATTAAAGGAAAACTAAAGAAGTCAAAAAGAGTGGGAAGCAGCTTATGTTACTTTATAATATTATATTTTCCCTCAGTAGAGAAATTGTGGTCAACACCTTCCTCTCCAAGAGTGGTTCACACTACACTTAATCTGGTATAAGTGTGGGCTGCCACCAAAGATGGCAGCCTTTCTGTCTTCAGGTCCCCACTCCCACGTGTGTCCCTGTTCTCTTATTTGCATCACATCAAAGAATTTTGCAACTTCAGGACGAATGAGATCCCCCGATCCAACAGAAAATAGACAGGATTTAGTTTGCTTTGGGGTGACCCAAGAAAACTGAGCTCTAGGTAGATGGGGAGGATGGGAAAGAAACTGGAGAGTGTATGGGGCAGTGATCTTATTACTTACATCAGTTTTAGCCAGAGCAGCGTTTCTGACTGCAGTCTTAGGCAGCTTCAAAACTGGAAAAGCACACTGTTCTCTATCAATATGCTGCTGGACCACCAGCAAAGATGTGGGGGAGAAGGAGGTGACAATAAATGTGATGGAAGAGGCAGAATTCTGAGAGGTTTGAATGCTAAAGCATATGGGATATTTGGAAAATGGGAAACTACCATCTCAGCTCTTTTCAAAGAACAGAAGGAACTAGACTCATGTGTCTTCCATTACCTGGTGACTGAGGAGAGTTTTTACTGAGGAAATTAAAATCTCAGCTTCAAGAAATATTAATTGTTTTCTCATTTGCTCCTGTTCAGATATTTGCCACTGATCACAATCCAGTGGATGATGTGCTATGAAAGGTGGAGACAGCATAAAATGTCTTGTTGAATAATTGATCACCACCCCTGCAGGCTATGTCCATGGATGAATGCATATGCCAGTTAGAATGAGTGTGTCCCCAGTTAATGCCCTTAATTGACAAACACTTGATCTGAATTAAAATAGTGTCTTTAAAGACAGAAGGTTTCTCATATTTTACAGTTTCTTTTTTTGTGTGTGTTTTTCTGATTAAATGCAGACACCTTTTGGCCCTTTAATTATATAGACATTTAGAAATGAATTATGTATTTTTAAAAAACAGTAGTGTTACCTTGATCACACCAAATCAATGGGAAACCTCCTGTTTACCTTCCTGCTGTATTTCTTCATCCAATATCTGTTGCTACCAAGTGGTTATAATTTCCTCATCTCTTTAGCAGGAATTAGGGGACCAAATAAAAGCCAATATATCATGTCCCTGTATCTCATTCACAAAAGCAATACAAAGCAGTAAAGGGACAGAAGGCTAGACAACAGGGTTGCTGAACTCAGTATGTGGCAGATTTCCCATCTTTAAGTCCATTCTACACATTTATTGTCTTTTCACAAGAATCACAGGAGCATAAGAAATTTTACCTAAAAATAGCTCTGATTCCTAAAAACTAAAATTTTTTATGCAGCTGATAATGTGCATATGTTGCCTTCCTGAATTTACTTCAGACTCTGGAAGAAGGAAAAATATACAAACTAAAATTAAAAAAAAGAAAGCTGAAAGAATGAAAAGAGTTGGAAAAAAGGCAGGATTAATATCAAAAGGTGCCCCTGTATGTGAGCTCTACTCTCAGCTTTCTGCCTCATCTCAGCTTTCTCAGTGTTGCGGCTCTTAGTGGCCTTAGGCCATTCTCGTCTGTTTGCCTTTGAGACAAATAATGGTTATTTTGAGGCAGCTGCCAAGATTTTCTCCTCATGTGACAGTTCATGCAGTCACATCCAAGCTTGATCATGTTCATTTTACATTTGCTATGATAAATTGATTTGCTATTTCCTATAAAAATTGTTTAACATGACCTTGTAAATCCAAAGTTAACATGAATTATAGAGGGAGATAAAATCAAATCTCATAATTAATAATTTTTTCGATCTTTTTCAAGACATTTTTACTTTTCTTTCAGGTAAGAACTTTCTCCAAAGCATATACAGGTGTGTCCACGCATCATGCATATATGCATCTGCATGTAACCCTCCGCATTACAGGAATAGTAATTAGAATATAGGTGAAGCTTTTGAATGTTAGAAAGTAGCAAGTTTAAAATCCCCTTATTAGTCCTTCTTCATATGTATTCTGCAGTGAACCAGATAGAGGTCCCATGGAAGAACAATACATGCTGATACTGCATAATACACTTTGCACAAGGTACTGCATCAAGGTTGTGCAGTCACCTGGCATCTTATAACTTTTGCGTAGCTGACTTTGTTATCCAAATATCTTTCTTTACAAGTAGCTTCTTTGGCTCTTTTTACAGAAAAAATCATTTTAAAGAAAAAGATACAATAGTTTATGTGCATCCCAGGTTATGGACAGATGCCCTTTTCCAGATCCAGCTATGCTGGGATGAAGAGTTGTTCTCCCTGCAGTTCATAGTTACGCATCCCTTCCCCTGTTCCCTGGTACACACTAGCTGAGCCCATCCACCTCCAAGGTCAGAATGAAACTACTCCAGGTTAGACAGGGTGAGCAGGAAGCTTCACTCACCTGCCTCATTTGGACTGATTAGGGGAAAGTAAAGGTTCCCAGGATGAGAGTTCATAAGTCTCTCAGCAGACTCTAAGAAATGATACCCAAGAATTGGTGCCTCCTGACGGGGAAGGGTACAAGTGTGCTAGAGCGTTGTTTGCACAGGGACATTTGCAGAGTGCTTTTCTGCCTACACCTGAGCAGCCCTAAGAGAAGGACAGTAGTCATTTTGTTCTCTGCTACAGTTATGTTAGATGTTCTTGTGACAGAGGAAAGGCATTTAGCTGGAAAATATAACAAGCTTTATATAAATTGTGCAACTTCTCAAATAAAGAGAATGATTTTTGAAGGCAAGAATGGACAAAAACCTGAGCAAACCAGTCTGATTTCAAAGCTGACCTTGCTTTGAGCAGGGGACTGGACCAGAGACCTCCTGAGATCCTTCCAACCTGAATTATTCTGTGATTTTTTTTTTTTTTTTTAAATAAAAAATAACCAGCTGTAGCTGATTATAGCTGTCACTGCTGCTATAAACTGAATGCAAATCATTAGCACTGTAGAGAGCTTTTGGGAGGATTCCCTTTACAGCTGAGACAATTGGATGCTTGGCTGCCCATAGAAGGATAATTTCCACTCTGCCAGACTTTTTGGTTTCTTCAAACCGCTCATACGGTCCCACAGTTTTTGGGATCTGCTGACTGAGCTGGCAGAAAACTACTTAGTGAGCTGACCTGGCTCACCCATGGGTTAGACAGTAGTAGATGCAAAAAAATTGGAAAAAGTTGGGGGCACATGGCCAGGATAAACCATGGGAAAGTAGGGCCTTAGCTTCTAGCATCATCAGACTGTGAGATAGTACAGTTTTATTCTTGTAAGTTAATGTAGATGTGTCTAGTCAGTGTTTGGGTCAGTTCTCCCACTATCATGTTTAATTACTTAATATAGTATCTGATCCCTCTGGTCTGCAACCTCACGATGTAGGCTGGTCTCTGTGCCTCTGTCTTGCAATGTACAGAGCGAGGGCTTACACTGTGAGTGCCAAGAATCAAGTCCCATCTCTGTGAAGTACCACTGCTATTAAATAAGTGATAACTACAAAGAGCTTTTTGCTTCCCAGTAAGTTGCCTGTATGGAGGCTTTTCTGTCTTTTGATCATAGGTCAGATTCATATCCTTTTTGATATTAGAACAATTTGGGATTTTTGATAGATTTTTCAGTGCAATCTCCAATGCTGTCCTATTGCTGAGGTTACCTATTTTTATGTTGTTGACTTGTGATGTGTGCAATGAAGCCTGATTCTCTGCAACCTAGAAAGAACGGTCCAGCTCTCTCCTCCTTGACTCTCCTTGCAAGCTCCCACTGCTTCCAATCAAACAGCTGTGGGCTGAGCCGGACTAGCTCACAGATTAGAGCAGAGAAAATGAACTCTGGAAAACACAGCAGAGCAGTTACAGTCAGCCTGGTAAGCTGATCCCACTCACACACCCTGCCCTTTCCCTAAGGCAGCCAATGCAGGGGGAGACAGGAACACACCAATAGTCAGGGAAGAGGAAAGCTTCCTTGGGGGACTGTCTGCAATTAGCTTGTATAAAGTGATTGTGAAGCTGCAAGATCAGTCACCTTTTGCTCTTCAGAAGTACTTGCATTAAAATTTTTTTCCAGGTTATTTTACACGTAAAAAAGATTCCATGGGAAATACCCCACGAAGCTGCAGAGCCAGTAAAAGACACCCTACCATAACTTTTTCCTCAAACAAATGTAACAGGAAAGAATGATATTTAAAAGATATTATTTTTATCTGACATGGAACAAGCCCAAAGTTAGACAATATTTTGTACTTCGCTTCACTAAATAATTACAATAATAAAGTGAAGTGCTGGGGTTTTTTTAGCTTTCAGAAACAAATGCAAAACCGTGCAATGATTAGCTATACATGAGGTCAGTGTAAATGAATAACAGTATTTTTAAGAAGTTGTTAGGGCCTTATCTCACAGCTGGCACTAGTAACACAGTAAATTATTTCCGCAAACCTAGATAGACTCCAAAATTAACACAATCCATTAAGAAAGACCGTGGAGTGTTATAATTATGTCAGAATACTTTGACTGTCAATAAACAAATCATTCTTAATACATGTTTTTATATCCATTAACACAGGTTTCTAAACAGAAAAGCTGTAAATTTATTTTTGATACAACTTGATCCATATTTACTTTAACATAATCCAGAAAAATAACAATTTTTCTAAAATTTCCGCATCAGCAATTTTTGTGGGAACTGACCAATTTGACATTGCCCTGTTTTCCAGTAACGTTTCCATGTTAATATGTGCTTTCCCCCAGCCTCCTTAGGCTGCTCAGAAGTCACACAATTACTTCAGACTCAGCAGTGCACCAACAAATTACAGACTGTCCTC
The DNA here is from genome assembly GCF_003945725.1 of Corapipo altera. Taxonomy (NCBI): domain Eukaryota; kingdom Metazoa; phylum Chordata; class Aves; order Passeriformes; family Pipridae; genus Corapipo; species Corapipo altera. The sequence goes on from NW_020884873.1 coordinate 38,387,935, forward strand.
TAGCTTGTTTTTGCGCACCATTGGAAAACTTCTTTCCCGTGCTTATTCTCAAAAGACTTGAGATTCCATCTGCTTACTTTATTTCAGGTGGAAAAGGGAAAACAAAACCAAATAAACCCCAAGATAAAACTGACAAGTCTACATCCATTTAAACTTCAAAATCTAGAGGGAATGCTTGGATTTAAGCAGAGTCACAGAAGATTTACAGAGGCAGGCAGACAAGAACTCAAAATCTTAGTCCAGGGAACACATGTAAACTACCTCTAAGCGAGTTTAAACAAGAGTGAACTTGTGTCCACTGTTTATTTCAGTGTAAACACATAAATACTATCTTGAAATAAAGTCTGTGAATCAATTCAGGCAGTAAATTTGTCAACTACCAAAAAAAGAGTTCTCATCTATCTCACTGAAGGAGTATAGCAGACTAAGCTCCAGTGATCAGCTCCTAGTTGAGTGGCAAGCCTGACTCGAGTAAAGGAGAATATTGCCATGACTCTGGAAATTTATGTATTGCGAGAACAGCCTAAAAAGAACCCCAAACAACCTAGTGTATTACTAGCTTTTACAGCTGTTATGACTCTTTCCACCTCTATTGGATTTCAAATACAAAGAATGACTGTGAAGTCACATTTGTCTGTACAAAATATTTCATATGCAACAGGAAAAAGATACAGTTGCTACCTTTTGTATAACATTCTTTTGTTTGTTTGTTTTAAATGTATCTACTAAAGGAATTAAGAAGCTCATAGTTTTTCCAAGTAAATAAAAAACTAAACTGATGTCCTTTGTACCTAAAATACCTTCAATTAGGGAAGACTCATGTCATCCTTAATTGGCATAGGAAGTCTGAAACTGAGGTCTCCAGCACTACAAGTGGCCAAGATTACACAGATGTGAAATAAGCAATGTTGGTGCAGTCTTGTGCTCTCCTTGGTATGCCTTTCCCATTCCCACTGTCCCTGGAGATTTGTGGTTCTCTGAACCCTAACCATAACCCTAAACCTAATGGAGACTTGGGGCTGAGACTAAGGTCCCCAGCAATGTGGCCCAGATAAGGAAGTTGTGGAGAGACAATGTTGGTGCATTGCTGTGCTCCCCTTGCCATGCCTTTTCCAGCCCCAGTGTCCATAGAGCTGTACACATTGTGGTTCCCTGAACTCAAATCCTACCCCTTGACCCTAGTGGCAGCCTGGGGTTGAGGCTGATGTACCAGGTACTATGAGTGCCCAGATTGAAAAAATATGGAAGGAGTAGCATAGGTGTAGTTTTACACTCACTGTGGTATCCCTTTTCAAGTCCCAGTGTCTGTCGAGATGTACGCTTAGTGGTTCTCTGAACCCCAACCCTAAACCTAATTGTCACCTTGGAGCTTTGGATCAAGGTTCCAAGTTCCATGGTACCCCAGATAAGAGTGATGTGGAGGAAGGAATATTAGTGTAAGATTGTGCTGTCCTTAGCATGCCTTTTCCAGGCCCAATGTCCCTGGAGCTGTAGGCTTTATGGTTCTCTGAAACCTCTTCCTTGACAATTAAAAATGAAACATAACAGCACACCGTAAAGGAAAAGTTTCACTTAGACCATCTTCTGGAACTTACTGTCTCTTGCTTTTAGTTCCCTTACTTTCCCACTGTCCAGGTACAGCTGTAACATGCTCATATGATCACTGATGTTCCTGCTGTTATCTTTCTGTGGGCAACATTAGTTTTACAATACTTCCTATCTTTGTTAGCACTGGAAACAGACATTTTAAGGTTGCTTCTGAACTCAGAGGTTTTGTGTAGCAACATCATTGATCAGCACATCTAAGACACTATGATTCAACTGGCCAGAAATAATTCTTCCAAGCACTTTACTGAGGACCTCATACTGAAGTGGTAGCATGCTGCTAGAGATCATCCTGACTATGCCTACTTTGACAACCTTTTTTACACCTTCTGAACATAAGAGAAAGCTTATATAATCTCTAAAATCATCACCACAAGTGAATTTTTTTTTCTCCCATTCCAGACCTTCAATGTACTGTAAGGAACATAGAGTACTGGTGTGTTTCTGGTGTTTTCATATAGAGATCTGAGAGAATGATTCAATACTCAGCTTCTTTGCTTTGTACACATCAAAGTTGAAGATCTTTTTGTATGGATTGTAGGATGCATCACCTGTGCTTTAGATACAGCAGTTTTTGTGACAATTTACAGATAAAATGTTCTAACTAATTTTTAACTTAAAACATAAAAACCTAAACCAGCACTTTAGAAATTTGCCATTTGACAGTCTTTATCCCACATCTCTGTTTGAATCACAGAATCAGAGAATCATTAAGGTTGGGAAAGACCACTAAGATCATCAAGTCCAACTGTCACCCGAGCACCACAACAAGTTCACCACTAAACTATGTCCTCAAGAGCCGCATCCACATGTGTTTTTTGAACTCTTCCAGGGACGGTGGTTCTACCGCTTCCCTGGACAACGTCTTCCAATGCTTGGCAACCATCTCCATGAAGAAATTTTTCTTAATATGTAATCTAGACCTTCCCTGCTGCAACTTGAGGTCATTGCCTCTTGTCCTATTGCCTCTAACCTGGAGGAAGAGACTGACCTCCACCTCATATAACCTCCTTTCAAGTAGTTGTAGAAAGTGATAAGGTCTCTCCTGAGCCTCCTTTTCTTCAGGCTAAATAACCATAGCCCTCTCAGCTGTTCCTCAGAAGACTTGAGATCCAGACCCTTCACCAGCTTTGCTGCCCTTCTTTGGACACACTCCAATGTCCTTCTTGTAGTGAGGGGCCCAAAACTGAACACAGGATTGGAGGTGTGGCCTCAGCAGGGCCGAGTACAGGGGGACAGTCACTGCCCTAGTCCTGCTGGCCACACTATTTGGGATACAAGCCAGGATGCCATTGGCCTTCTTAGCCACCTGAGCACACTGCTGGCTTGTGTTCAGCTGGCTGTTGACCAGCACCCCCAGGTCCTTTTCCACTGAGAAGCTCTCCAACCACTCTTTCCCCAGCCTGTAGCACTGGCTGGGGTTGGTGTGACCCAAGTGCAGGACCCAGCACTTTGCCTTGTTGAACCTCATACAGTTGTCCCCAGCCCATCAATGCAGGTCCCCCTGCAGAGCCTTCCTACCCTCCAGCAGATCAACACTCCCACCCAGCTTGGTGTCACCTGCAAACTGACTGAGGGTGCACTTGATGTCCTCATAGAGATCATCAATGAAGATACTAAACAGGACAGGCCCTAATACTAAGCCTTGGGAACACCACTACTGACTGGATCCAGCTGCCAACTGGATGTAACTCCATTTACCACCATTCCCTAGATGTGGCCATCCAGCTGTTTTTTTATTTATCACCTGTCCACACCATGGGAAGCCAGTTTCTCCAGGAGAATGCTGTGGGAAACAGTGTCAAAGGCTTTACTACAAGTTTAGGTAGAAGGCATCTGCAGCCTGAGACCTGCATGGCTGCATGTTTTTGTGGGAGCTCTGTCTGGGTTGCCACATCCTTTCTGGTGCACACAGAGGATGCAACTTTTGGATGCTGTTTTGCTCAATAATGTGAGAACACAGGACTATTCAAACTTTCCTAAGTGCTAAATCTCCTAAAGCTTCACATGAAGACGTACATTGATAGTATGTTTTTAACAACTTTTATAGAAACTGCTCTAGGTGATAAGCAGGGGGAGATCTTTATCTTGATATATAGATACATATATAGAGAGATGTATCTATATCTGGAGATAACAAAGTCAAGTGTCATCCTTCCTCACTCACTGATTTGCATGATTCAGCTCAGTTGGGCAAAAGCAGTCGGGGATGGCCTCATTTGTTAATAGCTCTCCCTGACAGTGCACAGAATTATCCCCTGGTCCTCAATACCACTCTTGTAAAGTATGTTGGTGCCTGACTGCTAGTCAGTTAATGATCAGTCTCTTTGGCTGGTGTTCACCCAGCAATGCAAAGTGGCTAATCAGTAGATCTGGCCTAACTTATGGCTGTATTTCACTTGCCTTGCATTGACGTGTAGCAGCACAAAGCAACCACTGCCTACTAATGAATCTGGCTCAAAATTTCAGATGGTTTTCAGCTGAGCCAAGATTCCTCATATATATCTTTATGTTTTGGGGAGCTATTACACTACCTTTCTTATGTCTTCTCATTGGGTTTCTTCACAGGTTAAATATACACATGTAAATCTGCACATGTAAAAACTTTTTGGAGAAATTCTCACACAAAAATCAGTGTTGAATTGGAGTCGATATTAAGAATGTTTATCACTAATTTAACTGAAAATAATCCCAGAAAAGATGTCAGCTGCATCTAGTGATGGCTACTTTCATCAAAATCAGGCTTCCCTTTTTCACAGATTTGGTCATATCTGCAACTGATGAACTGAATGTCAGGTCCTTAATGGGCACTACCAAAGAGACTAAAAGTAAATATGTATTCTTGCACTGAAGTCTGTTAGATGTTTTATTTTTCTGAGTTGATATTTCAAATGCAAGAATGTTTTGAATTATAAACTGAGGTCTGTTTTGTTTCTGTACTATCCCTTGGTCTATGGATTACAAAACTCATTAAGAAATACAAATCTAGGTACAGAGACAAAACCTCTTGGATTGCATTAGTCTTTTTTACTAGTCTTAATAAAGCAGGCAATTTGTTGGCAATTACAAAGTGTTTAGTTTAATTAAACCTATATTCAGTTACGCATATCAAGACAATCTGATGATTGAAGATTTCTGTATGTCCATTCCTCAACCCAGTCAAGCCAACTGGAAAATCCCAGTACTTGGCCCGTTATGAGCATGCTAAATTGAACTTTAAACTGTGTTATATTACTCTTTGAAGCTATATTACCCTTTGATTGCTACAGTGTCTAAAATGGAAATCATAAGGATGATACCTACTGTGGTATTCCACCAATTCTATAGCTTCAAAGATTATATCTTAAGTTGATTTGTTTTGGAAGATTAGCCTATCAATAATGCTAGCATTAATGAAAACAATGTACTTCTGCCCTATAAAGGGCTTTCTTCCATGTCTAGTCTGCCTGCCTCCTTCCTCATATCCAAGAAATGCTTTCAAACATCAAGAATTCCATATTCCAAATTCCACTTAAATAATTTATTATCAATGCAATTTTGAATGCTTGCTTTTGAAACATTCCACATTTTCTCTGCCTTGAGTGTTACAGTGCCCTTTATTCTTTTAGACTAACACAAAGAGCTTGCTCAATATGCTTGAGTGTTCTGCTCTATCAGAATGATATCTTATCCTGGCAAATGTCCAGCTGGTACTTCATTTAAATTTACACAAACCATTAGGATTTTGAACTCCCTTCATTCAATTCTCATCACACAAAGCCACGTTTGTACCCCAGCACCAATACACAACCTGCCTACAACACTTTGAAATTAAGGATAGTTAGCTTCAGAACATGCTATCAAATTATAAACTGTAGTTTATCTTAAAGGTGCAACTTGAATAAATCTCAGTTTGGCAGACCAGAGACATTATGATTCATGCTTTGATTTTACCTGTCAGGTGCTGTTGCAGTGTTGTTCTGGCTAGTGTCCTAGGCAGACTCCTAAGAAGACAGAACACAGCTCTTAGATTGTGTGCACCTTTTAGACTTTGAAGCTCCACGACTTTCTCTTGTATTTGAGGTCCTGAGGTTACCAAATGGAGACAAAGTCAATCCGTCTTTTCCTGACACTTTCTTGTTGAGCTGCTTCTTTCCTATGTCTGCAGTACAGTTTGTTATCTTCTAGTTTCACAGGGACAGAGTCTTATCCAGAATTAAGTGTACGGTTCAGACAACTTGCATAAAGCTGTAATAACCCAAGCAGAGTATCTAGTATGTTTTACTGCACATTAATGAGAGACATGACTAAAGAGTTTCAGATATCTCTCTCTTCTTAACTGTGAAATAGCTTTTCTCCAACAAATAAATCAAATCATTTTTTTTCTTTCAAAGAATTGAACTACAGCTAGAACTACTGAATTTGTTTAAAGTCTTCTTACATGTGCAGCTAACAAATATTCTGTTATTAATATATAAGCTAGGAACTCACATTATTATTTTCTTTATCTACTTAAGTACTTCCTCAAGGATAAGGGAAATGCCTTTACTGATATAATAAAAATACATTCAACACTTCATTCTTAGCAATATTTATGAATATTTATATGAAAATGGTAGTAGTTAAATGGACTTAGTGAGAAAAAATTTGGACATTAAAATTCTCTGGAATGCTACATAATTTTCAATTAATTAAATATAGAAGCTTCTAAATAGTCTTTTTATAACCCCAGTCTTCAGGAAAGTGCAATTCTTTTTTGAACTATCTAATTTAATAGAATATGTATAAAGACTTTATTGTGGGAGAGGTACATTAAGGCACTGTATGTCCTTAGGTGTTTTGCAAGTGGTAACGAACAAACTGAGACAGAGATCTGGTTGGTATGTTTGAAGGCATAAATCAGAAGCTGTCACGCAAAGCTGACTTAAAACTTGTGCTTACACTGCCTTGATCCTGGGGTTTCTTTGAAGATTTCTTTACAGAGATGTAAAAGAGCATTCTGAGGGTTAGTCAAATGTATGTAACAGCTACAGATGATGATAACTCCAATGCAGAATTAATCATAGCATCATAGAATATGTTGAGTTGGAATGGACCCATCAGGATCATCGAGTCCAACTCCTGGCCCTGCACAGGACACTGCAAGAATCACACCCTGTGCCTGAGACTGTTGTCCAAATACTTCTTGAATTCAAAGAGGTTTGGTGCTGTGACCACTTCCCTGGGGAGCCTGTTCCAGTGTTCAACCACCCATTGGGTTAAAAACCTTTTCCTGATATCTAACCTAAACCTCCTATGACCCAGCTTCATGCCATTTACTCAAGTCCTGTCACTGGTCACAAGAGTGAAGAGATTGGAACTTGCCCCTCCACTTCCCCTCACGAGGAAGACTGCAGTGAGGTCTCCCCTCAGTCTTCTCTTCTCCAGGCTGAACACACTGAGTGACCTCAGCCGCTCCTCATATGGCTTCCCCTCAAGGCCCTTCACCATCTTTGTTGCCCTCCTTTGAATGCTCTCTCTGAGCTTAATATCTTTCTTATATTGCAGTGCCCAAAACTGCACACAATATTCAAGGTGAGGCTGCACCAGTGCAGAGCAGAGCGGGACAATCCCCCCCCTCGACTGGCTGCTGATGCTTTGCCTGATGCACCCCAGGACATGGTTGGTTCTCCTGGCTGTGAAAAATTTAAGATTTTTCAAATTCTGTTTTGTATAACTACCGTGTCTTTTGTTTTGGTTTGGTTTGGTTTTGGGGGGTTTTTTTCTGTTTTTTGTTTTGTTTTCAGCAGCCAGAAAGCAGCAGTTCAGCTTGGGAGTGGAGCTTTTGCATCACTGGTGTGATGCAAAAGCCTTTGTACCATTAGCCCTGCAGCCTTATGGTCATTTGCAGGCTAGACAGTTCCAGACAAGCTCTGAGGAGAAGCTGCTTTGTAGAGATGTCATCTGATCTCACTGTTCAGCTTCCAGTGATGGTGATCTGTGATGGTCAGTGTTTTTTTTCCACAGCACTTTTTTTTGCGTTTAAATCATCTTAAAAATAGCAGCACTGTAAGGTTCAATAGTCGTTTATTTGAACAGTTTTTCTTGAATCCTGTCTTCTACTTCAGCAATTACCTAACAGGAGGAATCAATAACAATCCATGTTGACTGACAGGTTCCTCTGGGAGATTTCTACTTCTCCCAGACCTAGACCACCTGTCAGTGCATGGGCTCGCTACAGACAGTGCTCTGAACATACAGGCAAAGCCTGAGGGTACATTCCACATTAATGAAAGGACTTCATTATTCTTTCACTCTCTCATTTATGTATTAATTTTGAAATTAATATTTAAAATTTATTTTGAAAAAGAAGATCTGTAAAACACTTTTATCTAATATTGAGTCTACACAGACCAGGTCTGTACTTGGCAGCAATATAAGACCAAGCAGAAGGGTAGGGAGAGAGACAAATGGGTGGTAAGGTGCGGTGCATGGTTATTTAGGGATGCTGGTGTTGCAATAACCTTAACACAGTGGCAAGGAAATTGTCTTCTCCTCAAGGAAGAAGCTTCCTCATCTGGCTTTGATTCTGAGCCCACACAGAAATGTATTCTAGTAGCTGAATCTGATCCCTGTGCTTTATTTTTCCTTTTTGTTATTTGGATTTTATATTTTGTGTTCAATTTAATGAAAATGAGCAGGGAAAAAAAAAACAAAGGAAAAATGGAAAATGTAACACTGGAGCTGGAAGCAGAGGATACTGACATGGCTTATGCCATGAAGGGTATAATCTTTTGCCAAACTGAAACAACGCCAATAATTCTAAACCAAAAAAAAAGGTGAGATCTCTTACCAGCACTCCTGCATGCTGCACCTTCATTAAATTTATCATTCTCTTCCTTACCTAGAATAATGTAGAAACTGGGAAAAAAAGGGACTCATGAGGTTTCTCATGGAGATCTCTTATCTCAGAATATTTCATAATGAAAATATAGTGAGCTGATATGGAATGCCTTTTAAGAAAAATTTGAAATTTTTTGAATATTTAAGTACCCATGTCTTTGTATATATAACTATAAGCAGTGAAATATGTTTTTTACTTCAGACAGAAAAGGCATTCTTCTCAAGGACTTATCATCTCTGTGTGTTCTTTTCTGATAGAAGGTTGGTTTTCTCCTTCACTACTTCTATTACATCTGAAAAAATCAGTACATCTTCAATATCGTTTTTTCCTACTGATCCGACAATGAAGACACATTCACCCTTTCCCCATCATTAGTCAAATATAATGCCTGTAAGTCAAATTCTGATCTCAGAGTAAATCTGAAGGAATTCATAAAAGAGATTTACAGTGAGAAAAATTGAACAGCACTTTTCATCCGAAGGCAGCTTATGGAATCCAGCCATTGCAGTAGGTGTGCTGACTTGACATGATGTTGGAGCACTGAACTAAGCATGGAACTTGCTTAGGGGCTTTAATTCCAGTATTTCATTTTTCACTCTGACAGCCTTAAAAAAATGCTATGCAGGAGCAGGAAGCTATGTGACTTTCAGCCATATTCCCTAATCAGATTCCAAATGCTTTAAATATTGCTGTAAAGTGTGAAATCTCTGCTGTTCTTCCTTTGGCACTAATTCCACTGGAAGCCTGCCACGTGCATGACACAAAAATAGGAAACTCAACCTCTTGTCAGATTTTAACACTTGAAAACAACTACAAGAGAGAGCATCAGTGAAAGTGAAAATCAAGCAAGAAAAGAGTGAGACATGACAGAAAAGGAAGTTGGGGGATGGAGCAGGCAGAATTAGCAGTATGGAAGACCAGGTAGAAAGACAAATCTCAGACATAAGACAAGGAGGAAAAGAAAACAGGAGGGAGAAAGAAGGAACACATAGAGAGGTGTAGGAAAAGAAACAGCCAGGAAGATGACAAACAGCAGAGAAGGAATGAGGGAGTAAATTAGGTGGGATAAAGGCAGAAAATGAAATCAGGGAGCAGACATGAACAAATAGCATTGAAAGTGAGATACTTGTTTTCTCTCCTATAGCCCCAAGGGAGCTTGGCTTGCTAAATGAGGTATGTATGTGTTCAACCCTGTAACCAGCCAGATCATATGCTGATGTCAGCAAGAATTGGCAGCTGAAGACAGAGTTTGTTTCTGTTTAAAGGAGCCTCAGCAATACATACCTGTTCCCCCTCAGGGGGCTCTGGCTTTGCCCAAACAAGTCCCTCCTTGGCAGCGGATGTGCTGGACATCTACCTCAATTCACCTTGATGGGAGCAGACAGGGAAAGATTTAGCCTCAGATTTACGTAGTTGACAAGGGCAGCTTCTCTCCAGTTCCTTTGACCCTGGAGATCCAAATTCACAGATACTAGTGAGCCTTGTCTCCCTCTGCTTCCTTTATATATGGTTCAAAGAAAAACTCTGACTTTACCATTTTGAACCATTTGGCCTGTAGGAGCCAATCTTTCACCATTTGTTAGGCTGGAAACTTCCACAGGTTCCTCAATTCCAGACACAGGGTGTGAACACCTTTCCAGTGTCTGAAGCAATCACCTGGTATACCTTCAATTTAGCATTCAAAACCAGTTTTAAGCACACCACTCCTGTGAGATGTATAATAGAATTAAGTATTGGTATTGTTTACTAACAATCTGATCCATCTGAAATTAATTATTCTCTTCAGTCTTAAATAAGAGAATAATTGCCACCATGTGCCACCATGCCTGGAAATCTCAGTAAAAGGAACAGAAATATTTAATGAGTGTTGAGAACATTCTTTTAGTCCTACCAATGATCCTTCACACCTCGGATTACCTCAGAGAGAGTCTGAATAGAAAAAGCAGGGAAACTTATACTTTAGGAGTTTTCTTTGATAAAGCAGAGGACTTAAAGTAACTACAGAACAACTTTTAAATTTACTACAAAATCTGAAAGGATAAAGGCTGTGCCCAAACAATGAGAGTGAATGATAAGTAAGAAGTTACTGAAATAATTATTTGATAATTGCCAAGCATCTGAAAGTAAGTGGTTTGATAATTTCATTTCAGTTCACAGGGGACAAATATAAAAAATAATCCACTATGGTCAAATTTTTCTTGATCTTACACACACAGCTACCGCTGCTGTGCTATAACCTGCAAGAGTTCTGTGCGCAATCCTCTGTCTTATGTGTTTGGAGCCAAATTTGCACAAATCGGCAAATTATGGCCCCAGAAAGACTCCCGAACTTAGTCACCACCATGTTTCTCGAGATTCATGACAGTATATCCCTGCTGATGTCAGGGCCATTCTAGCTGTGTAAAACCTGAAGGATATGGTGATAAACCAACTCTCATAAGTACCATAGTTTCCTAGAAGGTACACAATATGTTTAGGTCAGGCTCGTACATGCAAGGAAATGCAAACTCTTTAAAATGGTTTTTAGGCTGTCTGATATTAGAAAATAATACAAATCTCTAGATGTAGTCCCTCTCTGTTCCAGCTCTTTCTAAATCAGAATTTCACTCTCCTACCTCCACACACTAGTAAGAGAAGCATGGATTGTCAGGAGCCACTGATAGTTTTTTGATAGCTTGGGCTGCCCCTGAGGCTGAGCAAACACCGGCTGGAGAGGCAGTTCTCACTATCACCAACCTTACTGTCTTTATTATAGGGTCTGAAAGCAGCTTTCACTTTTCACTAGCTCAGGGGGACTTTTTCTGGGTTTTTTTGTTTGTTTTGGTTTTTTGGTTTTTGTGGGTTTTTTTGTTGTTGTCAGTTTGTTGGGGGTTTTTTTGTTTGTTTTTCATTTTTTTTTTATATGTGTGTTTGGTTTGGTTTCGTTTGGTTTTGTTGGTTTTTGTTTGGGGGTTTTTGTTTGTTTTTTTTGCAGTGCATCATCACATAGAAACCCAGGCAGGATTTGGGCCTCCTTATACCATGTCAAAAAACCTCACAAGTCAAATTCCCATGAATTGATTTAATTGTGTTTATTTTATTATATCAGTGCAACCCAAAGAGATACACCATGCTGGAATAACATGCACTTGTTCTAGTGCAATTTTATACTTATGTAGTTTTCCTTTTCATGAAAAAGAATTAAAAGGTGGCTTATCTACAATATAATGACAATCATTTTTATGGAGAGTTTTTTGAGCTCAAGCAGTGACAAAGTGATTACTTAATTGCTCAAGATGCTGATAATGCAGCAACTGGCTTAGGTTTGATGTGCACAACAATGGTTCAAGTATTGACTAAATGGTAAGTCTTCATAGGGATTTACACAGTAGCAGGCTATTATTAAATAACCTTGAATGTGAATACCTTTTTTCAGAAACAACTGTGATTTTTCCCTGCAGCAAGAATTTTCACACAAAAAGATACTTAAAAATTGCTACCATCCCCTTTCACATCCTCTTTATTATGAATAAACTTTTAACTGAGAAGTCATGAATGCTGGAACATTTATACCATATATTGAAATATATTACTTCCACAAAGCTATCAGCATAATATCATCTTCAATATCATAATCATATTGTGAGCACTTCTCTTGTACAATGCTACAAAAAAAGTCAATTTTAAGATAATAAGAGATCAAACACTAGCTAGAGAGTGAATACCTGATGTACAAAGATACAATTATATTGCCCGTCTCTTCTGTCTCAAAAATGTGTTTACGTTAGCTCAGCTGAATTAAAACAGAGTGCAATTAACTATTCTGGAACAACTGTACTTCTAGATCAAATTAAACCTAGAACTAGGGGAATTCAAAATGATGGTTCATTCCTTCTTACCCTTTCTTTCCCTGAAACACTTTTTAAAAGACTGCTAATACTGATGTCATTAAAATGTTGTCATTCAAAGTTTCTAGGTCATGTGCCATACAGTGAGAGTCTAAGTCATGTGCCATAGCAAAGAGAGATGAGTTTTCTGAGTTCACATGGGTACCACTGGATGACAAAATATCTGGCTACGGAATACTCAACTTTGTCAGTTTGTATCAAAGTCTTCCCAAATCTCTTCAGCATCTGACTAATGCACACACCTCTTCCATGTGCTTTCCTGCATTGCCATTAAATAATGCCTTTCATTTGCAAAGATGACGTGGGATGGCTTGATGGTTTCAGTGGTGTTCTCTTGTGCTCCTATTTGAGGACAGAACAAGGTGCAAGGAAAATATCCTTTCTTTCCTCTTCGGTGTTATTCAAGAATGAGACCTACCCTTGCACAAACCCATGGGCCCTGGGAGCAACACCATGACCCATCCACCTGAACTTTTGAATGCACCATCTGAATCACATTTCAGCTCCCAAAATAAGGATGTGTTGGGAGCTTGGTGGGAAACAGGTCCAATGCTGCTGGGAAAACATATTGAATTTTGAGCACTGTGGTCTGGTGACGGCCTTGAAGCAGGAGATCTGGAACACAACAACCAGAAAGATTACTTGTCTGCTAGGGATAACATTTGTGGCTGGCAGTTGCGATTCCTCTGACTGATTAGAAATGGTTCTCTCCAAGAATGTTCCTGAGGGATTACAACATATCCCAGCCTTTGTAACCATCACTGGAAGTTCTGTTTCTCACAATTCGTATGGAAAAAGTAGGCTGTGACAGAGGAAAGGTTAAGAGAAAACAGTTGTTCCAAAATAATTGCTTTCCAAAAGTGAGGAAATAATATATTTATTTATACATTAGAAAGAGTGCAATGTGGAAAAGGGCACAAGGAGACAGGTTTTTCCACTGCTTCCTGTTAAGAGATTTCTGTGTAGTGTGAGGTTCAAGCACAGGTGAGACACCTCATATAGTACTGTAATTTTAAAGGGTAGATGTCCAGTTCTGGACCACTTGTGCAAAGTGCTCTTTATAGCCAAAGGAAAAAAATGGTCCCTGTAAAATTATGGAGAAAATTACAGATGGTTGTCTTAGCATCAGAACAATCACTTTCAGCACGAGCTTATTTCTCCCCGCTGGGGATTGGTCTGGGCACCTAGTTCACATAGATGTCTAACTAAATGCAAACATACCCAGGCCAGCTATCTGTGCGTGGCATGGCCCACCCTTAGATGTGCAATGCATACATTTTATTCATAATTTACAGAAGACTCTATGAGAAGCATAAAGAGAGAATAAAGAAGGAAATTGTAATAGAGGAAGAAAGGAAAAGCTAAGGCAAATACAGAAAAAAAACCCATAAGGTGAGGAAGATTGCAATGCTGGAAGCTGGATGTGAATGCAGAAGGAAATTAGGATGAATTTCCAACCACAAGTAGGAAATCCTACACAGTTTTCCACTTGCTGATGTACAGGGTTGCTAGAGAGACACAGAAACTATGAATCTTGTAGAAGTGTTAGTGCTTGTACATAAATGTAATGTCCCAATGAATGGGTCTTTAATTGCTTTCCTGAGATGTCAAGCACTTTATGTTTTTCCTCTCTCCATCATATCTCAGTATTTGTAGCTGAAACTTGTTTTGACAACTTTGCCTTCAGAATCAGAAATTTTCTCCATTGTCCACTTGCTTAATTTACAAAAACATCTGTCTTCACACACTTGGGTAAAGCTATCCTTGGGCATATTTTGTTCTTGAAATCCTATCATTTCCTGACAAAGACAATGCAGCAACAATACCTTTGGCCACTGACATGCTGACCAGTATCATCTCGTTGTTTGCTTGCACTCTGATGTCTACCTGTGTCTAATGCTGTCTTTGTTAAGTACTTAGGACATATGCTCTTTGTTCGGTTTGCACAGCATCCTGCAAAATGGCATCCTAGTCTGTGTCTGGGCTCCGGTGCTCTAAGATAACAGAGGTGATAAACCCCCGTATCCTGTATGATGTTGCTATGATGCCTGTGAACCACGTTGTACTTGCAAGTTTTCAAGTGCAAAAGCACCGCGCCGCACACGGGTGCCAGGTAACATCGCTGTCTCCTGGCCCTGTATTGGTACCCACGGCGTTCTCCACTGGCCTCAGGCCAACGGGATGCTTCAAGACCAAGACTGCTAAGCAGAACTTCGTGTTCAGTTTATTCCCGTTTCTTTCTCACTGTAAAGCATGGCCTGGAGCAATTTCTGTGGGAAGGAGCACAAGGCGCTAGTGCGATCAACCTTGCGCGACAACAGACCAGCGGCTTCCAGGGCAGAGCCGCGCAGGCCGGCTGCAGTCCCTCACGCTCCCGCTCTGCCCGTTCAGCCCAGCACCGCCTCCCGTCCCCCCGTCGGGGCCGCCCCCCGGCGCCGGCACCGCCCCCGCTCCGCCCGTCGCCCCCAGCAGCCCCCGCGTTGC
>NW_020884873.1:38403172-38446905 GCF_003945725.1 Corapipo altera
GGACACGTGAGCGGGGAGGCGGTGGCGGCAGCGGGAGTTTCCCCGACAGCTGGAGGTTGCGGCGGCGGCTCCTCCTCCCCGGGTCCCCGCTAGAGCCCGGAGACCCCCCGCGCTCCTTCTTATTGACAAGCGCACAAAGGGCCGCGCCGGGGCCGGGTCGGGGACGCGTCTGGAGCCGGCATGGGAGACAAGAAGAGCCCGACCAGGTAGGGGCAGCGGCGGCGCCTTCTGGTTCCCCCGGGCCCTCCGGGAGCGCGGGGCCGGCGGCGATGGCGGCGGGGTTGCCCCGGGGGCGGCGGGGGCGGCGCGGCCGGCGTTGCCCCTGGCGCGCGTGTGTCTCCGCAGGCCGAAGCGGCAGCCGAAACCCTCCTCGGACGAGGGGTATTGGGACTGCAGCGTCTGCACCTTCCGCAACAGCGCCGAGGCCTTCAAGTGCTTGATGTGCGACGTGAGGAAAGGCACCTCCACACGGTGGGTCGCCGGCGGAGGGGGGAGCGAGGGCGGCGGGGGAGCGGCTGTGCGGCCGTGACAGGAATGGGGGCCGGGGAAGCCGCGGAACATCCCCGGGGTGTGTGTGAGGGAGGGCGGCCGTAATAGGAATCAGGTCACGTTTACCGGGGGGTGTGCGGGGGGGCGGAGGGGGAGCACCCAGCCCCCCCGGGGCTCCTCGGTAAACCTGACCCAGCGGTGCGCCGGCGTGTGTGGAAACAGAAATTATAAATACCAGGAAGGGCATAATTACCTGCGTAGCCTAACCCTGAAGAGGCTGTGCCCCTTGCATGAAGAAGAACCATCACCTGGGGTGTGCCTGCTAAGACACTCACCCTTTAATATTTTTTTTCTTTTAAATTCATGTTTTCTGTGAGTTTAACTTTGCCACATACATAACCCCTTTGTATAATTATTAGTATTAGTATTAATTTTAATTCACTTTTCATCACAGAGTATCACCGTCCAGGTTTCCGGGGGCTGTAGGGGGTGGATTATAACCCTTTAGTGTTTAGAAAGGAATTGTTAGTTGAATTGTGCCGTATGGAATTGCATCCTCATGAAACCGTGACTTCCCAGGAGGACCTTTTCTCTGTACACCAGTCGGAAAGCTTGCAGTGGATTACCTTGCAGTGGTTCCTGTGCCTGCCGGTGTCTTTCAGTATTGTGGCTAAGCGTGTGTGTTTGGGGAATGGAGGCTTTTTATAAATGAACAGGAGTGCACTTGTAGCCATGCATGCTAACAGAAGAGAGTGTTGCTCAAGAATCCTTTCTTACAGTTATCATACCTAGAGGTTAATCCCTTCTGCAGGAGAAGTTTAAATGGCAATCAAAGTTGCAATTCTATCAAAAACCACAATTACATTGTAGATATTGGTTAAAGCAGTGATGAATATAACTTGCAACAAATGTTACATTCGAAATTGTGACTGCAAGGTTGGATCCAATTACACGAGAAAAAAATTACTCCTTTTCTGGAGTTGGTTTCTTAGAATTTTGAAAACCAGAATGAGTGCTGAAAAGACTTCTTATAACTTGAGATTTCAGTACTAGTTGATTTTTTTTTTCAAACAAAGGAAATCAGTGAGGTAAATGCATCTGTCACAAATAGTGTGGTTTGCAGTTATAACAATGGCATTGTGTTTATATCACAGAGAAATGTGTACAGATTGTAATATTCAACAAAATAAGACTACTGAATTAATGCAAAGCCTTTAAAAAAGGCTCTTTAACATCCAGTCAATTTGATAGGCACAGTCAGTGTAAAATTATGTTTTGTTGCATTGGAAACTCAGCTGGATAAAAGCATTGAAACTTAAAACCCAACAAAACAAAAAAACCCCATGCCAAATCAAAGAGTGTGGAGTTCCTGAGAAACAAATATTTTCATTGCATTCTAGTTTCCTCCCTTGAATATTTCATATTTTATATAATTTAGCAAGAAAACATTTGGGTTGTTTTGTTTTGGTTTTTTTTGAATTTCCAATTTCTCCTTGACAGTGACCTGCTATGGAAGAACTGTAGTTGATAGGTAGATTTTTGTTTCTCTACTTAAACACTGTAACAATGTGTACCTGAGTAGGTTTATGGATTTCTTTTTCCCATAAGGTTTAAATGAATTGCATTTTCATGTGTTTCCAAAGTCCAGGTTTTACACATGGCATGAGATAAATACAGGTTTGAGGTTTTAGGCAAAGCAGTTTTTGTCTCCAGTTCTGATATTTGATTTGAGCTAGTAAGTAGACCCTTGTGTCCATGGAGAGGATCGTTAGGGTGCCAAAGAGACACAAAAGGCCATTTGGGTGGTTTTATTATTTGGTTTTTTTTAAGCATCTGTAATCCAAGTGACAAAATTACTGCCTTGTTAAAGCATTTGTTGGTATTGCCTGTAGGACAAAATGGTTTTCATCAACATTGGACAGAATAACAATACTACCATGTTTTGATGACAGTCAGAATGCATTATTTATTTATTTCAGTCTTCCATTTTGAAGCTTGATGTTAGATTAAATTGATGCCTCAGCATGGTTCTTTGTGTGCAGTGTTCTTACTTAAAATTTTTGACTGTTTTTTTAGTGAGGAGAGCTTTGTCTAGAAGGTAATGTAAAACACTGCTTTTTTTTTTTTTAATTCAGAGAAATGTGTTTCTTTGTGGTGGAATGTTTTAATATCTGCTTCTGCATGTTAAAATTCACTAAATATGACCAGATTTTCAGGTGGAAAAACAGGCAGTCATATTTAAGTTTAGTGGGTTTGAAGGCCACTGGAAATCAGGTGCAAAGTTCATTAAAACTTTTTTTTAATACTGATTATGTACATTTAACTTTACAGAGATATTCTCAGGTGGGGGTAGGGTTTATGGATGTTTTCACTGTTGAATAATTTCTTCTTTCCAAAAGAGTTATCTTTTGTGCCAGGGGCTAGACATGGGTTATGTTCTTCACCAACTGGTGGAATTGTTAAGATTAGTGCAAATAATTCTTACGACTTCTTGATTATATCTTATTTCTAGATTGAATTTGGTAAGCAGATTAGATCATGGAGTTCAATTAACTTTGTCTATGGCAGTATTACTTTGATTGATTAAGCTGGGCTATGCTTGGAGGGGGTGTGTCCAAGGGAAATCCTGGATGCTGCAGAAAGTGGTGTAACTGATTCCCAAGGTGGCACTCTTTTCCTTGGGTTAGTACTAAAGGAATGCCCCAACGTGGTGCCAGTTAGATGTGCCATGAGTCAGATGTAGAACTAAGCTCCCATCTGCCAGATGAAAATCCCTGTACCTTTTACTCTAGAACCACTGCCAGATGTTAATTTGGTAATGTCACTGAGGATCTAAACTCCCCCTGTAGGCATGGCTTTCGTATTTACTTTCTAACCTAAATCGTTCTGTTTTGTTGCTTGGGTACTGAAATTGCTATGTTCCTCTTGATAGGAGGCTGCACTGAATATAGTAATTTTCTACGTGTGACCTTTAAAACATTTTGATATCATCTGGATGAAAGACATTATACAAACATAAGGAACATAGGACTGTAATAATCATTTCTTACTTGGATAAATCTCCTGCTGAAGTTCATTAGAAGCATGAGTAAGGAATACTGAAGAGAACCCTAGCGTACTGTCTTATAGAGGGAACTGGTAGCAAACTCTATATTTAGGTTGCCTAATAGTTTCCATAACAAAGAAATTGTATGACCTCTTTGAGAAGTTTTATCATTTGCAGAAACCATCGAAGTTTGGCAAGAGGCAAAGTCCTTAGGCTAAATAAGTGGTTTGATTTCCTTACCCCATGAAATTGTTTGAGTTTTGCTGAGACTAAATCACTTGAAAAATCATCATTGCCCATCTGTCACCCATGTTGTACAGAGAAGTCATTGCTAGAACACTGAAAAAGCCCAGACTGGAATCATGTAAAAGCAACAGTGACAATGATGCTGTGCTGAAAACACATAAGGGAGTTATTTTCCTCCTGGGGAGGTTGTAATGGGGTTGCTGAATTTGGTCTGACTCTCACAATTACCGCTTTGTCAAAAGAAAGCTACCTCCATTAGCAAGCTACCATTTCTTTTCTTTCTTCTGCTCTTCATGGCACTATCTGAATCAGGAGTATATTAATACTGGTTGACCTTCAAGAATTGGGCTGGATCCTTGGACAGACCTTATTGCAGCAACTATTTGCTCCTGGTTTGTCTGTCCTTCAATAGATGTTTGGATTTTGCTATTCTTGCCAGCTAACACCATTAGTCACTGTAATTTAGATGTGTTGTAAAGCTGAAGATTAAGAGTTTCAGTGTTGCTGGGAAGAAGTACACACGAGGACTGGCATTCCCTCTACAGGAATGTACGCTTCCTAGTCTCCTCTGCCTTCTGGGAGACTGCATTACTGCCCCATTGTCACCTCTCTGCTCAAACTTCCTTAGAAGCATTACTAACACTCTTGTTATTCAGTCAGCTATAGCATCAAGATTTAAAATTACCTGTCACTTTGCTTTCCTTCATGTGGTTTTTATGTATGTGGTCTGATCTCTAGTTGCAGGACCCTATTCTTTTTTCAATGCTATGATAAACCACTTCTCCTTTTAGTGTGAATGATGAGCATCCAGGGAAGGGTAGTGAGAACTGCAGGAGGAACTGCAAACACTGGCTTTTTAAAATTTGAAATGCTTGGAATGATACTCTGCTATGTAAATAAAGGAAAAAAGAGGGGTTGGGACACATGATCAATTTCCCTTTTTCAGAGTTGATAGCATTCTGTGATTTTTAAATTAGGTAAAAAGGATATTTTCACTAAAAGTATTGTCTTAGCTGGTTAACAGGGGAAGATTTGTTGTACAAAGTGTATTTTATGCTTGTTATGGTTTTATTTTTTAGAGCCTCTTTCATTACTTTCTCTGAATTCAGTGAAAACTTAATCTTACCTATAAATTTGGGCCTTAGTGCACACTATTCAAATCCATAATAATTTTCTTTTGGCGGGGGAAATGAGGCAGAATAAAGAAATGGGACGGGTACAAGTGACTTCTGTCAAGTTTTGTGGGGTTTTTTTTTGTTTGCTTGCATGTAGTGTGTGTGTTGTTTGTTTTTTTTTTTTAGGAATTCCTATTTGATACACATGTTGAGTGAGCTGCTTGCTATATGCAATATCATTTATAAAATAGCCCCTGAAATTTGTAGCCAGAATGAGAAAGTTATCTTAAGTCAGGATGAGTTTTTGTGGATTTGGGATCTGTGCCTCTTAACATCCTGTACTGCCAAAGTAGAGAGATGTATAACTAGCTGAATGGGGGCATGGCTTCCTTGTCCTGTGATCTCTTGATCTTCATTACTGAATTGCTCCTTTTCTCCCAGCTGAAGAAAGCCAAATTTAAATCATACCAGTCTGAGATATAAGGAACGGGGATGCAGTCTTTGTATGTTTCCTTGGTATTTGGTCTGTGCTCCTTGACTGTGCCTGAGAGGCTGGCGAGCTAATATGTCCACGAATTTATAAGCATGTCTGATAATCTCCTAAATATGAGATATAGGTCTCTATTTGGAACTGTCACGAGTTTGTTTTATGCTTCAAGAAGCATAAATGAAGTGCTTAATTTTTTAACTTGGATATCAAGGTCATTTTTCTTCAGAAAACATGTGCAATTTGTTTAGTCATGTACCATCTGGATGTTTATAAGCACAAATCAGTTACATTTAATCAAATCTGGTATTTGTATTTCTGTTGAAATCCAGTACTGCTGAGGACAGAGTTGGTACTTCTCCTGTATATCTGGTTTAATGTGTCTGTTTCACAACAGCTCGTTAAGGACTCACTCTTCTGCCTTCCACTGTGCAGCCTCTGTGTGTGCACGTATGTGTATGTGACAGGGGGAAGGTTGTAAAGGAGAAAAGAGGAAGAATTGCTTGTCGTGCTGATTTTACAAATACATGCCTGAATCAAGCTTAACAGACTGAAGAGCTGTTCGTTACTTGTGGTAGTTTGGAGAAGGAAATATTTGCAGGAATTAAGTGAATGGAAAAGTCATATATAATCCATATTTTACCAAGCTCTATATTAGAAGTTTTATGTTTTAGTGTCAATATTAAATTATAAAAAAAAGTAAGAATAAATAGTTCTCTTTTGCTCTGTAGATAGCCATGGGGTAATTCAGTCATTCTGGACTTCCAGTCTGATTTTTAAGAAGAGTTTTTAGAATTGTTAGGAAACTTATTTAGGAATTATTTTCCCTGAAAAAATATAGTGAAACTTAAGAATTCTGCACACATCGACTAGAATGAGTTTTTGTTTTCTTTATTAAACAATGAATGAATTTCTATTGAGTGGCCTGGCTCTGTGAGATGCTTATATGGGCAATAGAGAATGCAATTCACAACCACTCAAAAGAAGATCAATTCTAGAAAAGAAAGAAGTTTTTCGGTTTTCCAAAGAAGTGTGTGGGGGGGTGTTGATTTTTTTTTTTTTTTTAAGATGAACTTGACAGATACTTTAATCTATTACTCTAAACAGCTCATTAAAAATGTGTTGTTGTTTTTTTTTTTATCTCTCCAGCATGAAATTGATATTTTTGGTTTGATGCTTTCTTGTTTTCTTTTTTCCTGTACCTCCTTCCTGATGTCTGATATACCTCAGTAATTTTTTTTTCCTTTACTTTATTAATGCAGTCTTCCCAGAACAAAACAAAGAGTATTTGATACTGGGCTAAAACCCCATAGAATCTGTTTGATCCCACTTTGATAGTTGATTTAAACCTTGTTTAGTTGTTCCTTTTTGCATCATGTTGAAAATAGAACAATAAAATTGTAGAATCATTAAGGTTGAAAAAGACCTCTAAGATCATCGAGTATGACCATTAACACAGCACTGCTGTGTTTACCACCAGACCATGTCACTGGGTGCCACATCTATGCATTTTTTGAACACTTCCAGGGATCCTGACTCCCAGCACTTCTTCGGGCAGCCTGTTCCAATACCTGACCACCTTTTCAGTGAAAAAAATTTTCCTAATATTCAAACTAAACCTCCCCTGGTGCAACTTGAGGCCATTTCCTCTTGTCCTGTCACTTGTTACCTGGGAGAAGAGACCGACACCAACCTCCTACAACTTCCTTTCAGGTAATTGTAGAGAGTGATAAGGTCTCCCCCGAGCCTTCTTTTCTTCAGGCTAAATAACCCCTGCTGCCTCAGTTGCTCCTCATAAGACTTTTGCTCCAGTCCCTTCACCAGCTTTGTTACCCTTCTTTGGACACGCTCCAGCACCTCAATATCCTTCTTGTTGTGGGGGGCTCAAATTGAACACAGGATTGGAGGTGTGGCCTCAGCAGGGCCGAGTACAGGGGGACAGTCACTGCCTGCTGGCCACACTATTTGGGATACAAGCCAGGATGCCATTGACCTTCTTAGCCACCTGAGCACACTGCTGGCTTGTGTCCAGCTGGCTGTTGACCAGCACCCCCAGGTCCTTTTCCACTGAGAAGCTCTCCAGCCACTCTTTCCCCAGCCTGTAGCACTGACTGGGGTTGGTGTGACCCAAGTGCAGGACCCAGCACTTTGCCTTGTTGAACCTCATACAGTTGTCCCCAGCCCATCAATGCTGCCTGTCCAGATCCCCCTGCAGAGCTTTCCTACCCTCCAGCAGATCAACACTCCCACCCAGCTTGGTGTCACCTGCAAACTGACTGAGGATGCACTTGATCCTCTGGTCCATGTAGTCAATGAAGATATTAAACAGGACAGGCTCCAGTACTGAAGTCCTTGGAAACACCACTAGTGATCACCTGCCATCTGGGTGTAACTCCGTTCACCACCACTCTCAGGGCCCAGCCATCCAGCCAGTTTTTTTACTTATTACCTGTCCGTACCATGGGAAGCCGGTTTCTTCTGGAGAATGCTGTGAGAGACAGTATCAAAAGCTTTACTAAAGTCCAGGCAGACAACATCCACAGCCTTTCCCTCTTCTACTAAGCATGTCACTTTGTCGTAGAATGAAATCAGTTGGTCAGGCAGGACCAGCCTTTCCTAAAGCCTTGCTGGCTGGGCCTGATCCTCTGGTTTTCCTGTAACCTGGTGTGTGATGGCACTCAAGATGATCTGCTCCATGGCCTTCCCTGGCACTGAAGTCAGGCTGACAGGCCTGTAGTTCCCTAGTGTTATGTCAGTAGTTATGTCGGCCAGAAATTTAGTTACTTGGCCTTCTCTGTGTATATACACCTTATGTAATTGAAAGAAACAAACATGGAGCAGAAAGAAATCTATCGCTTTCTATAAACATTCTTTTTTTCCCCTCCTATGATAACTAATGATATCAGAGCTGTTGAACAGGAAGAACTACTTAGCCCTCTGATTCCAAGATCTCAGATCTGATCATGGATTTAGGAGATACGCTCTCTAGAAGGCCAACTTTATTAATAGTACTGCAGGATCAGAGAAAGGTTCTGTCAGCAAAATAGATTAGCGTTTGTTTTCCACAGTTAGAAAGCAGTGAAAGCTCTGAATTCTTTTGTGTTCATTATAAGTTTGGGTGTAAAGGCTGATATGTCTCATTTGTCTTATTGTCCTAGGAGCTCAGGATGGAAAAGGTCTTCCAGTGATTTAGACCCTCTTCTACTTTGAAAGAGGATCAGTAAACCTGGGCAACTTCTAGCATTATCTTTATGCTAACAAGTCTCCAGTGAAGGGGACTATAACCTCTTTAGATAGGTTATTTATACTGCTTTTTACCCTTGCTGTTTTTCCAGATATCTGACCTTTGTGTTCAGTGAGATAGGTTGATTTATAGTCCCCCTTCCCCCTTTAGTGCATTACACACTACATTTGTAGTTATTTGGTTTTCATATTCACCCACTTTGCCTCTGTAAGTTTTCATATGAAGAAGAAATTTCAACAGTCTTTTCTTAAAGGTAATGATTTTCTTAAATCATAATTCTTTATATCATGATTCTTTATTCCTGAGTGTTCAGTTGACACATTTGTTCCTTACAGTAGTAGCCCAGAATGAGGACATACCTTCAGCTGAGTAATTCCTAGTGTATGGTTTAGAAGGACTGTGGCTTTCTAGAATTCTGCTAAATTATGATGTCTGATGTTCACACTTCCCTGAATGAGAATTTTCCTTTGTGCAGTAGTACCATGATATTGACTTATCCATGCTTTGTAATCTGCTTGATCCAGTACAGTCTGGTGTCCTTTTGTATCCCATTGTTACTTAAGTAGGACTTTTTTTTCATGCTGTCATAAGGCCTGCAGTGCTTTGTGCTGTCTTTCTTGGAATTCATAATTTTGATTTTTGAGTCATCTTCACTCGGGATGGTCTTATCAAATAGTTGTCACCACCTTTCAGCTT
This sequence comes from Corapipo altera, assembly GCF_003945725.1. Lineage (NCBI taxonomy): Eukaryota > Metazoa > Chordata > Aves > Passeriformes > Pipridae > Corapipo > Corapipo altera. The sequence continues at coordinate 38,412,496 of NW_020884873.1, forward strand.
GATGCTTGTTCTATTCCTTATTCCTTTGTCCAAAGCATGATTAAGAATATTAAATAGTATACCTGTAGAACCTCACTATAAAAATTATGCTGTACGTGCTGCTGTCTCTGCACTGGTTGCTGAGAACTATTAAACAAGCAAACCCACATTTTGAACTTCATTCTGAAACTTTGTCCTCATCATAGTTTAACTTGAGTGGGAGGATGTATTTTTAACTGTGCTGCAAGTAAGACTTGGAACATGTATTCCTTTTCTCCTAGTCAGTAGGACTATCAGTCCATAAAAGAGAGGAACTAGCTGTGACAAGCCAATTGGCTTTATCCTTTAATGCTCCCAATTCTTAAATAATTTCATTCTGGTATCTTTCTGAAATTTGAGTTAGGCTGAGTCATCTACTCCTACCTGCGTTTTTATTTGCCTATCTTGGGAGTTGTCTTTTTTTTTTTTTCTTTTCCCTTCTGCAGTACTTGATGACTTTTTCCATCTTCATGTAGTTCTCTAAACACTTGAAGTTTAGAGAAATTCACCCTTGATTCTGAGGGTGAATTTCATTAGAGGCTGTAGACTGCCATCATTAACATTCAGTAGCCCAGTCTGTTTCTTGTTCTCACTTGTACTCATACTGCCTTGTTTAATTTGGTTACATGGAATTAAACTTTTGTGTGGGTACTGAAGCATGGAAGCCTTTATACCATCTGGTACTTGCTTCCTTTCCATATTTGATAGTGGATATACTTCTCTCTATTTTCATGGTTAAGTACTTTTCTTTGGGGCATAAGTAGTGTGTGTTTTGATGTGTTTAGTTTTGGGGGTTTCTTGGAGGGCTTTTGTGTTTGTTTGTTTGGTTAGGTTTGGTTTGGGATTTTTTAATGTTTTTTTGGTTGTTGTTTTTGTTTGAGTGTTTTTTGTGGAAATGGCCTCTTTGTTTTTAGTGCCACCAACGGTATTCTTGCTCCATGTATCTTTTCTAGGGAAAATTATCTGTCCTAGACTAAAAGCTACTGGGATTTGAATAAACACCTACAATAAGATGGACGATATTAAAAGAGAAGTCTAGCTGGTGGGAAGAAAGCTCCTGTATCACCTGTAGAATGATGAGAAGTTGCATTTTCTGCCCCATGACTTTTTATAGCAATTTTTCCTTGATAGTTGTGACAGCCCACTATGCCTGTTCCTATTTAAAACTTGATAAAGTGTCTGTACTTTTCATCTTGAAAGTCAGGTTAGGACAGTATGCTTTGCAGAAAATTTTCTTGAAGTACCAAGTAGTGTCTTGGCTTATACAGTGAGCTACACAATACTTTTAAAGTAGGTTAGAACAAAATATTATGTGTTCAATTTTTACACTTTCATACAGTAGCTTATCCTGGTTTAAGTAGGACAGAGAGATCTTGAGAATTATCTGTACCCTCTGAAGTGCATTCCACTGGTATGTGGTACACTGATGTGGAGCAGGCTTGAACTTGGAGAGTTCAGCTGCAGAATGTTGTTGGTAGGCTTTTGGCTGGCAAATTTTTCATCAGAAGTCTGGGAGAAGACTACAAGACCCTGATGTCTGCTACAAGTTTTTTCTTGTTTTCTTAGACGTTGAGGGATGGGGAGGAAATGAGCAATTGAAAGTTTTCCCATTCTAATTTACTGGAGATTTGGTACTTAGCTTTAAACTTTTCCATGATACTTGAATATACTTTCTCTGAACTGTACAGTTCAAATGACAGTGCCTAGCAGAAAAAAAAAAGTGTGAATGAGTGGGGGCTTGAAAATTCACAATGAAAATAAAGTTCCTAACTCTAAAAGCTGAAAAAAGTTGGTTGGCACACGGAGTGAAAGGAAAGTTGTTTCTTACAGATATCACTGAAATCTGTGATTACGATCATGCACTAGAAGTTCTGTAATTGAATAAGAAGGGTGAAAGAGAAGGTCAGGACTGATTCTGTGGCATCTTTTTAGATTAATATGCATTTTACTGAAGAATGTTATGGAGACTTGACTTTTTAGTCGAAAGTCTTTTCCCCTACTTAAGGTGGACATCTTTGTGGGGCTGGCTCTGAATGCAAGAAGTTGGTAGATAGCTGCAGCCTTCTGGGAAGATGACACCTGCAGTGCAGAACAAATAAGATAGGTGAGAAGCAAGTTCTTTCCTATTTGGTTGCAAAACCAACTGTAACAAGTATTGACCCTGTTCAGTGCAACATTGACCGCGCTGCTGCATCAGTGTGAACCTCGTGTTCTGCGTGTGTTGTTTTGCATAGGTGCAAGAGGCATCACAGTTTCCGCGGGAAGGGGACAGAGGAGCAGCCTGAAGGATGCAATCCTTTGTGGGATTGGCAGTCAGAAGAGGTCACTTCCCCATAAATCCCAAGGATCTAGGGGTCTAAAACAATGTAACCACTGCTTTCTCTGTAGAGTCCCAAATACTGCCTCCTCAGGGGAAGTTGTTAAGGAAACTGAGCTTTGTAACCGCTGCTCATAATGGAGCATATTGTCTTCTAGGAAACATAAATTGGTTTTATGTTTCTCTAACAGAGTACTTTCAATATATCTGCCATGCTGAGCATTGATGAGCCATAGTCTGTGGCACATGGGAAAGAATTCTAACAACGTTCAGAGGGTTGGAGACTTAACTGGTTGTTGGAGAAGTAACATTTCATCGCCGCTTTGAAAAGTATCCATGAAGATGAACTTTGCCTTTCTAAAGGTCTTGGTACATGTATTTCTTCTTAGAGCAGGCTGTTGTGCATTGTACCAGTTGTCTTCAGGAGACTTGCTGGCCTCATCTGTTAAATGTCATCTGGAAAATAGGGCATTCCCTTTAAGGGAATGATTAAATAGGAACACTGCCTCAAGGGGTAGTTTTCTGCACATTTTTGCTGTGACTGATAAAACCATATGGGTCTTGTGAGTCTATTCTAATTGAATCAGCTTTTATTGAAAGACAGAATTGCTAGAAATGCACTGAATGGATGAATTCCAAGTAAATGATTCACACTGTAAAATAGTTAGGAATATGAAAGCACAAATCAGAGCTGGCTGAAAGTTAGAATTCAAATATGCATAGGATGTTTAGAAATTGCATTGTTACTCTGCAATATGCAGATGGAACTATATTATGTTTTCCCATACAGACTACTAGCTCCATTGTTTGCACTGTCATAATTACATAGTTGTATAATTTGTGGAGGCAGTGTAATGTACTGTTAACACTCTAGGATATGACAGAAGTAATGGTAATGAGAAAAAATAATTTTGGATAGCAGCGTAAATTGTTGAAGATGCATTTAATCATGAACTGTAGAAATAAAGACTAGTTTCTCACAAGATGGCTTTGTGTGGTGATTAGTGTGAGCATATTCATGTGACATGGCAAGCTAAATGTAGTTTAATCTGATAGTTTTTATTTTATGAATTGCTTAATACAGTAGTGATGACTGGGGGAGGATGAGCTGATCTGTGTCAGAACCCAAAGACTGCTTCTCCTGGTAGTGATTTAATTTAATTGCTAGCAACTTGTATTACAAGAAGTGCTAATAGGAAATGTCTTTTACTTCTCATAATGGGACTTCAACTGCTAAAAATCAGGAGTGGCATCATTACATGAGCTGCTCGCTTCTCTGCAGAACACGGTTTGGAAGATCTAACTGGCCACAGCATTTGCAATGCTACTTAGTATACACTGTGTTCCTGATGGTTTCCCGTTTGCTTTAAATAATATTGATGTGCTTTTGCAGAAAGGAATCTTTTTTTTCTTACTAGGAGGTAAATTGTGGCCTACTTGCACTTGGTCACAAAACCCAGCAATAGTAATGGAACAAATGTTTGTGTTGGGTTTATAGCAAAGTTAAAAAAAACACCTTCTTTGTTCTGCAATATTGTTTGGCAGAACCTAGAAGCTCTTGTTGCACAAGATGCTGCAGAAAGACATTGTGAAGTAGGTATGATAGTCAGTAAAAAGATAAATGTAATTTTAGAAAGCAAATTTTGCTTATGTATCAAATCTAGAAAAATATGTTGTTAATTGAAAAATTGCCTGATAGAAGAAAATAAAGTCTGAAAACATTGTAGCTATTACTCTGCAAATATGTGGAAGGATATATTAAAAACTGTGCATTTTGTGTATAGAAATGCTCAATAATTCTGTCAAATTATTTGGGAATGAGTGTTTTACATTTGACAAAAATAGTCCTCTGCTATTGAAGTTTGAAAAATATTTAATGCTTTTAAATTTTTACTGTCAAACTAGCATTGAAAACTTCATTGTCTTGAAGCACAAAGATCAGTAAAAAAGATATTGATGGGGTAAAGATAGGGAATTTTTTTCTTGGTTTCTGTGCAGCCAGATTGCACATACACCTTAACAGTACAGATTTGTGCATAAACTGGAATGAATGGCCTAAAATGTAACAGTTAAAGTTTTACCTTCTCACTTGAAGTCTCGTAAGACTCTGTCACTCCTTATGTGTCAAATTGGCTTTTGACTGTCAGCATTATTACATGAGGATAGTCACTGCAATGACATAATGCATGTATGTGTGTCTTGGTTCTAGTCATTTCATTCTGTATTATGAGGAATTCAAGTATCAATTTCTTGACTCTTAGGAAATTCTTTTGCATTTGTAAGCCATGATAATAAGGTTATGATGTGAAATTAAATTTGTTTCCATTTCTTTTATTTAAAGCTGTGAATACCATTACAATATCTATATAAATATAGGTCTCAGCCTTCCAACATTTTTCATGAATTCCTATTCTTGAAGAAAAGAACAGTCTCTTTGAAGTTAAGCTCTTTGGAAGCAGAAGTTAGCTCAAAGCAAGGAAGACTCTGGTAGCTGTGTCTGTTTAATTTTTAGGTGAATGTTTAGGTGAAGTTGCTTATGTTTGTTATCATTAAAACCAATTATAGTGAGAGGGAAAAGATACTCTGGCGGGGCATAGATGCAAAAATTATTAGGGTCATTGTTACCTTTTCTGCAGAAAGACCTCTGAAAAAGAGAGAAAACATGCCTGAGGAAGAGGGAAAGTTAATTACTTGATATTTATATAGTAACTCTTTATCAGTTTATGAGGGTGGGGGAAGGGAGATAACTATATAAAAAAGACCTGGCTAGTGAGTGGGAGGAAAGTTTATTTACTTCTTACTAACTTCTACTTCAAGGTACTTGTTACTTGTTACAGAAAATGAATTTGAAGTATCTTGGTTTTTTTCCTGGAACCATTTAGATCTTCTGGTGTCTAAATCTACATCATCAATCCATCATGGAAAAGTCACATTCCAAAGCTGCTGGTTGTAACCTGTCCTGGGATCTGCTGAGTGAAAAGCTATCTAAGCTCTATTACAAAGTTACAGTTAGAATTTTACATAATTAATGTCTTTTTACAAATGCTCAGGAAGCGTATCACTCTATAATATTACTATAATACTTAACTATAGCTGTGCCCTGTAAAAGTTACTGAAATAGATGCCATAGGAATTGCTGAAAACATTCATACCTAGATGATGGTGTTCTCTGATGTGTTACAGGAGTAGTCATTTCTTAGAAAATCTTCTACCTTAAACCACTTTTTCACATCCTTCACTTTGTTTAAAAAGCTGTTTACTATAATATCACACATCTTTGTATTTGACTCTCTGTAAATATCTGTTTACTTTGGAGATTAGGAACTACCTTTTATTTTTAAATTAATTGCTCTAGTTACTCTGTTAAGATATATTTCAGAATGTGGACTGTAGTAGTTGGAGGAATGAGGACATGGTGAAGGAGATTTGAGTAGAGACTAGGTAGAATATGATAATAAAGTAAAAGGTATGCAAAGATAAGCTTTTCTTGAGATTTCACTAATGACTGTGAACTAGAAAAATGAAGATTAGAGTATTGCTGTGGATATCAGATTTCTATTAGCTTCTTGAGACATTAATATTTAAGATAGATGTGAGTAGAAAATGATCTTCAAATAAATTATAAGATATTTAAAGCCTGTACATTTGTGCTGCAAAATGATCCAGTCTCGTAATGAGAGAAGAGAGTAGGATTTGAATGATTCAGTTTTGTTCTCAACAAGATTTTAATGCACTTAACTGTATTCTGTTTAGACTTTTAAAAGACAGGTATGAAACAAAGATCAGCAAGACAGGATTTTTATTAGGGTTTGGAATGTTAACAAGGCATTTCTAAAATCACCACTAGATGAGGGAATAACAAAGGAGGTGGAGACTGGTGGAGGAGGAATACTAGTAAATGATTGAAATTAGAATTCCATTTTAAAAAAAATATTGAGTACCTTAACTGAGTCATCTCAGTCAGAAACACACAGAAGCCACACAGTAGCAGATGGAAAGGAGATAGGCAAGTCTGCAGGGCATGAGAGAGGGATTCTCTCTCTTCTATTTACAGAATAGAAGATATTACAGGGATCTCTTCTATTTACAGAATGTTGCTTTTGAAGCAGTTATCCTTCATAAGTAGTAAACGAAGATAGATGTGGGATTCAGGAAAACCTGAGTGGTTATTTAAAGGAGCTGACTGACTTTCTCTGAAGCCTAGTGAATAGTTGTAGGTATTTTTTCCTACAGATACTTATTCAGGAATGCCTGAATTTGATTTTAGAGTTTCTACTATGTTATTCAGAACTGTGACAAGTGTTCTGGGTTTAATCCATAATGTATCAGCATACCCTGTGTTTATAATTCAGCTTTTGGAATAAACTGCAAGACTTTCCCAAGGAGATACTGTAAAAAACCTCTATGTGGAATCTGTAAAGGCAATCATATTTCTTTTTTGTACTGATTCTATTCTTTAGCAGTAAGCTTTACAAGTTTGACCAAAGATCACATACATAAATAGATTATTTACTGCTTATAAGACCTTTTGGTGATAGCAATTTTAATAATTCTTGTAAAACCCTGGACAGTAAAATTCAGGGGGCTAGTTGACTAAACTACTGTTTCCAAAGAATAAGTTCTGCCATGCAATGCTGGTAGGATAGAACATATTGCAGAAGTGTGAAAGAAGTTGATATTCAAACACATGATGAACTCGTTACCTAAGTCCTGTGCAACAAGAAGTAGAGTAGAAGATTTGGGAACTTGAATTAACTTGGAAGCTTTTATTCTGTTCACCTGAATTGCCTGGAAGGAAATTCTTTGTATTTAAAGAATAATGTGGATTTTTCATTTTTGAGGAGCTGGTGGAAGAGCTCACCAAGCCGCTCTCCATCATCTACCAACAGTCCTGGCTCACTGGGGAGGTCCCAGATAACTGGAAGTTGGCAAATGTCACGCCAATCCACAAAAAGGGCCGGAAGGAGGACCCGGGAAACTACAGGCCTGACCTCAGTGCCTGGCAAAGTTATGGAGCAGATCATCCTGAGTGCAATCACACAGCACCTACAGGATGGACGAGAGATCAGACCCAGCCAACACGGGTTTAGGAAGAGCAGGTCCTGTCTGACCAACCTGATCTCCTTTTATGATCAGGTGACCCACCTGGTGGATGAGGGGAAGGCTGTGGATGTGTCTATCTGGACTTCAGTAAAGCCTTTGACACCGTCTCCCACAGCATACTCCTGGAAAAGCTGGCAGCCCATGGCTTGGACAGGGGCACTCTGTGCTGGGTCAGGAACTGGCTGGAGGGCTGGGCCCAGAGAGTGGTGGGGAACAAGTCTGCATCCAGTTGGCAGCCAGTCACCAGTGGTGTCCCCAGGGATCAGTGTTGGGCCCAATTCTATTTAATATCTTTATTGATGATTTAGATGAGGGGATTGAGTCCACCATCAGGAAATTTGCAGATGACACTAAGTTGGGGGGGAGTGTCGATCAGCTGGAAGGCAGGAGGGCACTTCAGAGGGACCTGGACAGGCTGGAGAGTTGAGCTGATTCCAACGAGATGAGGTTCAGCCAGACCAAGTGCCGGGTCCTGCACTTTGGCCACAACAACCCCCTGCAGTGCTACAGGCTGGGGACAGAGTGGCTGGAGAGCAGCCAGGCAGAGAGTGACCTGGGAGTGTGGATTGACAGGAAGCTGAACAGGAGCCAGCAGTGTGCCCAGGTGGCCAAGAAGGCCAATGGCATCCTGGCCTGGATCAGGAACAGTGTGGCCAGCAGGTCCAAGGAAATGATTCTTCCCCTGTACTCAGCGCTGGTGAGGCCACACCTGGAGTACTGTGTCCAGTTCTGGACCCCTCAGTTCAGGAAGGATATTGAGGTGCTGGAGCAAGTCCAGAGAAGAGCAACGAGGCTGGTGAAGGGACTGGAGCACAAGTCCTCTGAGGAAAAGCTGAGGGAGCTGAGGTTGTTCAGCCTGGAGAAGAGGAGGCTCAGGGGAGACATCACTCTCTACAACTATTTGAAAGGAGGTTGTATCCAGATGGGCATTGGTCTCTTCTCCCAGGCAGCTATCAGCAAGACGAGGGCATGGTCTTTAGCTGTGCCAGGGGAGGTTTAGGTTGGATATTAGGAAGAAATTCTTTACAGAGAGGGTAATCAGGCATTGGAATGGGCTGCCCAGGGCAGTGGTGGATTTTCCGTCCCTGGAGGTTTTTAAGATGAGACTGGATGTGGCACTTAGTGCCATGGTCTAGTAACCATGGTGGTAGTGGACCAAGGGTTGGACTTGATGATCTCAGAGGTCCCTTCCAACCCGGCTGATTCTATGATTCTGTTGTACGTAGGTATTTTTTTATTTCCGTTCTCAAAATGGACCTGCATTCTTGTAATGAAACCAAGTTATTAACTTTATCAAATTAGTCAAAATTCTATTAACATAGATTATTGGTGAGTACCAAATGAGGAAATTAAGGAGGTGTGTACTTCTGTGAGATGTCCAAAATGACTTATGAGAAGGTATTGTGTTGAACTGTGCAACGTGGAATGACTCAGGGCAAAAATTCCAGGTATCATTTGTTCTAGTGCATGAGTATTTTTCATCTTTAGGCATGTAAGTTGCTGTATTACAAAGATTATTTTTTTTAAGAATGCCAGCAATGAAAAGTAGTCCATGCTTTGCAGTATTAAATATTTGTTTCATTTGAGAGCATCAGCACTGAATGAGTTTCTGCACACAAAACCTAAAGTAAAGACAAGTTGCTGCAATCTCTGCAGGTATACCTTGTAAACCAGGAGCTAGATCAAATCCTGCAACAAGACTTGAGCTAAAATGGTGACATCCTTATCATTTAGCATTTTTGGGAATTGTAGAGAAGACAAAAAACTTTATCCCTGTATGTTTGTGTTAATGTCTGTCAGCTTTTTAAAAACCAAAAATGTTAGTTTTCCTGATTTTTTTAAGGAGACTATGAAGTATGTGCATATTTGTGTACATCACCTTGAAAACAACATTGGAATTAGAGAATTAATAAAACTGGATGAGGTTGGAATAGAAGTGTAGGTAGAAGTATGGCTGATGTTAACTTAGAAGAAAGATAACACTGTCTGAAAAGGAAAACTAGGTGGTAGAGGAGAGGTGTAATATTTGGAGCTGGAATGTTCTACAGTGCTTAAACCGTAAAGTTCACCTCTGTTGGAAAGAACTGATAGCTCTTATCTTCTGTAATAGTATATGCCTTTCTTTATTAGGGTTCCCCTTCAGATTAGTGAAGTGGCATTACTAGATAAGAATACAAAGCTTTTAGGGGCTGGCTAAATGATATGTATTGTTTTTATGAACATTTCTGCTTGTAGTTCTGAACTGTTCAGTTGAGGTGTTCCAATAGTGGCCCAGTGGTAGAGGCAATAGTGCTTGTAATCATAATGCAGAAGATTATAGAACTTCTTTCTAAACACCAGAAAACTCAGGTACTCTTAAATGTGCTTAAAAAGCAGATTACCATAAGTATATTGATGAAATAAAAGGTAGTATTAACACTGTCTGTATATACTTAATCTGTAGCAGCCTATTGCAAGGAGTCTTTAACTGGTTTTGAAAACCAATAATTTAAAATGTATTTTGACAAATCATCAAAATCAATTTCCTATTACAGGATAGTTTCTCTTACTTTTATCTTCTCTGAGAAAACCTTTTCTCTATGAATTCCTTCATGCTTGAATGACATGATTCAGCTACTGCTAAGTCAGGAACAATTCTATCAGGTTAAAGCTTCATGAGTGATAAAGATATTTCCTAACTCCTGCATGGCTTGCAAAGTGCTTGGCTGCAATTTAGTAGCCCCTTTTGAGTACCTAAAGAAAAAAAATTGGAATACTTGAAAGACATTCCTAATGTTGAGAGATATGAATTACTTTTTTTCTCATTTTTTTTAATATAAAACATTGAATGCATTATTTAATAAAACTGGAAGTGACAAATCACATAATAAAATTTAGAACATCGATATTACTGATAGATAGCTATAGGAATAATTGACAACCAAAAGCTGGCTGTTTCAATGGAAGGAATAAAATAACTGAGTGGAATCCCTTGTTACAGCAAACCCACATAGAACCTCTTGATTAATTTTTAATGCATTTTCCAAAACATGATTTCTCTGTGCCTTTTTTGTCTTAACTGACTTCTGTACCTTGTTGCAAAGATTTTTTTTTTTTCAGTCTCACTTGTTTTATGGTATTAAGAAAAGAAGTTCTAAACATAGGACTTAGAACTAAGCTTAGTTTCCCAGGTGTACTCTAATATAAATGATCTAGTTTACCCTCAAGAACTGAAATTGTTACAAATTGACAACTTCCAAAATTATTTGGCTAGGATTTTTTTCCCCTCTATTTAACAAGTTTCCATAATCATGGTGTTGCCCACAGTTCTGGGAAACAATTCATTCTATGTCCAGAAGTTCACTACTGTCTTAATTCATAAGTAACATGTCAGATTATTCTCTCAGGTCACTGTGTAGTAATAACGAGATTGTCACTTGACTGTCATGAGAAACTGTATTCCTATCTCCTGGAACAATCTTGAATTCAAGACAGGTCATCAGTTTTGTTTATATATGACAAATATTTTCCACCTGAAGTGATAAGCTCATGCATCAATTACACCTTGGTGGTTCTTGCTCTGTTATGAACTGCTATGACAAAAGGTCAAAACAATTCTGAGACAGGTTTTCTTAAAAATGTCCTGTGTACTCTATTAACCTACACATTTGTAGTCCATCAAGTTGTTTCAGTGGTTATGGACTCAGTACAATGTGTGCTTTGCAAGGTCCTAGTGCTCTCCTGAAGAGCCTGTAGTCATATAGTTGCCAATTGATATACTTAGTTACCAATTGTGATTGTTCCTGTTCTTTGTCTCTCGATGAGTCAGTGTTGGCTTAGTTCAAGAGTGTAAAAATGGTACTCTAGTTTTTACTTCAAAGTTCTATTGTGTTGACAATTTTAATAGTCTTTGCTTTAATTTATTTTAATTCATTAAGAACTTGCTGCGAAGACTCACGAAATCTCAGCTAATTTATATTAACTGCCTTTCCCACACTCCATGGATTCTTGTAATTTGACTTTCACTCTGTAACATGAACTGTTGCAATCATTACTGAAAATATAACTTGTTAATGGGAGCTGTGTTGATTTCCTCCTTTTGTTATTTTTCTCATCTCTTCATCTAAGCAAGAAGTGCCAGTAGTGTGATGCTGTGGGTTGGGATAAGCTGATAGCTTCCTTTGCTTTAATAACTATTTTGTATTCTCGGAGTTTCACAGTGCATATAACCTGCAAAATTACAAAACCCAGCATCACAACCCAACTAACAAAATTCAAGAGCTTGGCAGGGTAAACATTCTTTTGGAGAAGAAATTTACATCTTCAGAGTATTAGTAGGACCTTCTTTTTTATATGTCATGACTTGAAATTTCTTAATTCCAAAATTAAAGAATAGATAAATACATTTGCATTGGAAAGAGGAAAACGTTTCCTTTCAAACTAGAATAATTATATTACAATACAAAACAGAATAAAAATTAAGCCATTTCAAAATAATATTTTGGAAAATGTAAAAGTAATAAACTGCTGAAATTCTTTTGCCTGCTTTACTCTTCCCACAGTCAATTTGGATGAAAACATTGGAAATGAAACCTGCACTGTGTATACTGGTGGAATGTGGCTGTAGGTTTCCGTTGCCAACTCTCAAACTATATGTCTTCTGACAGTTATATCCTACTAATATTAGTGCAGTATATTTTTTTTCCAGTGAACGTGATAAAAATGATACACAACAGGATTTATTATTGCCTTCAATGAATTTGTTTGAGCTGAAAACACTTAAGTTTTATTGTATAAGGCCAACAGTGATTTTAGCTCTTTCAGGTCAGCTTTTTCCTTTTTGGGATACAGATTGTCTATGTCTGTATTGGAGTACACTCAAAACAGACCCCTTCAGCATTTTAGGGGGCTGGGAGTGGGTGGTAAAGTGTTGTCTTTGGGAGCTTTATCTTTTGGAGTTCACTCTATGAGGTCTCTGTCTGGACATGACAACTGGGAGAAGAGGGCAAATCATAAAATATTGTCTCTAAATCCTGTAGAATAAAAAAAAAAAATCTGCTGATAATGCAAGTAAGTGAAACAAAAGACTGTAATATGTTTAAATTTTATATGCTATCTTAATGAAGTATTAGCAGCAAGATATGTTTTAACAATATTTCTTTTTATAGTAATTGTTAATGTTAGTTACTGAACAGTAGACAGTTTGAGACTTGTGAAGTCTAAGCATTATGTGTGTCTATATATGTGTGCACACAGGAAACCTCGACCTGTCTCTCAGCTGGTTGCACAGCAGGTTCCTCAGCAATTTGTGCCCCCTACACAATCAAAGAAAGAGAAAAAAGACAAAGTAGAAAAGGAAAAAAGTGAAAAGGAAACAAGCAAAAAGAACAGTCATAAGAAAACCAGGTAAAAAAATCTAGAAATTTTTGCAGTATTGGTAAAATATAATTTGCAAACAAAAATAAGAGATGTTCTTTGATTGTACTGCTTTTTAAGTGCTGTGGCAAACAATAAGGCTAAATATCGGTCTGTGAAGTTTCATTGGTTTAGGATGTCTATAAAATGTGAAGACCTGCAGTATATAATTGTGGTCAGAAGATGGAGATCAGTTGAATAGTGAAAGAAAGACTTTTTAAGAGTTATTAAGAGTATTCTTTTAAGGGTTACAAAGTATTTCTCACACCATACAAAACTGTTGATAGGCAAATTGATGATGTTAACCTCTGGAAAAGAGAGAGGATGGGAGTGACTAGTTTTCATATAGAATAATTGTGGGGGAGAGAGAGAGCCAGTACCAGACTGCAGATGAGTGGGAAAGTAACTTGGTTATTGATAGCCTTGCAGAACCCTTTAGCTTTGAAGGGCTGAACTAGGGTATAAATTAATGTGACAGAATAAGGCATGTATATTATCTAGTGTTAAAAATCTCTGTACTGCATCTGGGATGCTGAAGGAAACCTTGGACTCTTAGAACTGAAAACATGAATTATTACAGTACAGATAAGCTGTTGTAAAAGCCTTGATCTTGTTGTAAGACCAGGTGGAAGGAAGGTTCAAATGACTAAACAAAAGCAGCAGGTTTAACCCCTAATTCATCACAAACTGAGCATAAAGTTATTGTGGCAATAGTGCTGTGCCAAAAATCTGAGAAGCTGAGAAGTATATAAGACAGAAATATCCACTGGGATTAGTTATGCAGAGAAGTAGCAGATGGTTTTTCATTAGGGTAGAACCAGGTAGAGACTGAGAGTCAAGAGAGAGAAGTCATTTAGAAAGTCATGTTTAGGATTAAGGACACTGAGATGTTGGGAAATATCAAAGAATTTAAAGATTAGATGAAGATACCCTATCAACACTGTGTGTAATACTCATCTCTGTGCATAATTTAAATCACAGTGTATGCCAGAAATACCAGAGTTATACTGTGAACACAAAGTCTAGTTCAAATAGTATAGTGGTGGTCCTAGTGAGGCTTTCAAATGAGGTAACACCTGCTGCAAGTTAACACTATCTGTGCTGTTGAAAAGACAGATACCAACATCTTTGTTATTGAACATAATTTTCTACATAGAATTGTTGCTTAAGGCTGCTGCAGAGATAGAGGTTTCACTGGATCAAATGTGTAACTTCCTATAGTCACAATAAAGACTTGATCTTTAAAAGTAAAAACCTTCACATGTGCAATACATCCATATTGCTGCACAGTGACATTATTCATAATGTCAACTTCTAAATGATTTTAGGTAGTAATGTGTTATATTCAACTAGTTCAATGTAAAACATACTAGGAAACACTCCACTGTTAACATTTGTGGTACATTGTTTTCCGATGTATTGGATGTTGCACAAAGCAGTCTTATATATGTTTGCTCTCCAGAGCTCCTAACAAGTAGGAGGGAGACAAGATAATAAGGTGATGTGTGTGCTTTTAATATGATTATTTGCTTTGTTTAGGCCAAGGTTGAAAAATGTGGATCGAAGTAGCGCTCAGCATTTGGAAGTTACCGTTGGAGATCTGACAGTCATAATTACAGACTTTAAGGAGAAAACTAAGTCACCACCTGCTTCCAGTGCTGCTTCTGCAGATCAACACAGTCAGAGTGGTTCTAGCTCTGACAACACAGAGAGGGGAATGTCCAGGTCATCTTCACCCCGAGGAGAAGCATCATCACTGAATGGGGAATCTCATTAAAGTTTATTTCCTCCAGTTTTAGTCTCTTCTCTTCAAAACATACAAATACATAACTTCTGTCACCTGTTACCACATTTTCATGACAGGTTATTCATACATAATTGGTATATTGACTGGAACATAATTTATGCAGCTGAAAAAAAAAAAAGTGCAGTGGTAGAAAAAATAACGACATGAAGCTGAGTGAGGGGAGGTTTAGGTTAGATGTCAGGAGAAGGTTTATCACCCAAAGTGTGCACTGAAACAGACTCCCCAGGGAAATGGTCACTGCACCAAGCCTGTCTGAATTCAAGAAGCATTTGGACAATGCTCTCAGGCACATGGTGTGATTCTTGGGGTATCCTGTGCAGGGCCAGAGTTGGACTCGATGATCCTTGTAGATCCCTTCCAACTCAGCATATTCTATCATTCTATAATAATTTAAATGCAATCTACAAGTGCTTACAAAGCATGTTCATACCAACTTTTTAATCTTCATGTGTAAGGGTGCCATGAAAATGTGGTTTGAATGTTCATTATGCAGTGTTATTGGTATGTCCATTTTCACTTTTAGTTTAGTGAATTCTAACACAACTCTTGGAGTCTCCTCTATTGGCATGTACTGAATTTAAATTTTTATAACATAGTTCAAGCTGCCTAAATATGTATTATTTGGGAATTGTGAAACATAGTTATATGTATGCAAGTCAAAGATCAACTTAATCAACTATTGCTGCAACAGAATTTTCATAATAATTATCTTCTTAAAAACACCTGCTGGTACTTGGTGTGGTTAAATAGGAAAAATGTTATTAAAGAAAACATTTGTATGGATTTTTGCCAATGTTTGACACATTTTACTAGATTACTGTTACTGAATTATGTTGATGGTTTTACCAATATTTTTTGACACTTAAAACACTTATTGTAATGTTTACAAGCAAAATAGAAAACACGTTCTAAGCATTGATTAGTCAGCCTTGCAATTCAGGTGAAGTACTGCACTGTCGCTGTACACTGGTATTCTGTGTTGTGTAACAAATACTGAACTACAGATGATGATGCATTTGGCAAAAACTAACATTTGGAAATATGGAAGTTTGGAAAAGCTTTAAAAATAACAGAACTGCAGTTCTCGTTTCTGCTTAGTGCTGTTTCCTTTCCCCAAATTTTTCTAGTGTCACTTAGTTACTTATTTCATTACAGGAATATCAGATGTTGCACAAGAATAAGAAAATAACAATACTATTATTTTTTTGCTCCTGAATCAATTTCTTTAATATTGATTTGGCCTATTAGAATATATTATGTCATAAATCATATGGAAAAAAGCTCAGTATCCATCCTGCTTTATGGCATAAACTGTCAACATTTACGCACTTAGCAATATGCTGATACAGAGCAGAATTATTTACAATCCCTTCTGGTATTATGTAAAGTTACCAATAAAATATTTTTGTGAATACAGATTTTGCATTTTTGTTTACAACCAATAAGTGTTTTGATACATACATACAATTCATGTATAGATTTTAAATTATAGATTCTGGTTCAGTACAAAAGTCCATTTAACTCCTTTTGGGGAGATAGTGCACTTACATTCCTATGAGCCTTTTCTTTTTCATTCAAACTAAATATATTTCAAAGCCCATGTAAAAGTTGGATGGACCTTCTTGGTAGTGAATCCAGCCCCAAATTATTACCAACATATGATATATCTTCTTAAAAGCTTAAAACAATGGATTTTTGTAGCCCCTGACAATTGTGATGTTTGGTGGTTTCTTGTAGTAATGTATTTTTCTGTTTTTAATGCAGTACTTCTTCAGGCACAATGGTACTGTTCTATTTTGTAAGATGCTAGTTGTGAAATACAGTTAGTTGCATAAAATGAGAGTCTGATGTGATATCTGAGAACATACATACCTCATTCCTTGGTGTTGCTGTTTAAACTTTTTAGACATCAAATGTTAATTATAGGCTATTTCAGATGGATAACTACTGACCTGTTTATTATGTATTCTGCTTTATCTTACTAAATAGGATGTCTGTTCATTGCTGTTACCTGGCCAACTCTTAGTATCTGTAAAACAATGCTTTTTAAGGTTCTTAAATGTTTTTTGGGCTGGGCTGGTGTTCAGAATAACTTACACTAGTTTTTAAAAGAGAAATACATGCTTCTCAACTTTATTTTTTTATTTTTAGGTGGGACTATATTGATGTAATGGATTACAAAAGAGCTGAAACTCTTTAAAGTAAGCAGTTTTAGGATAGCAAATCTCATTGGAAGAAGTTTTATGAAATGTGTTTCTAATTTAAAATGTAATGAATGCTATCACATTTCAGAATTCCTTGCGAACAAATAATAATCTATTACCAGGAATTCACTAAATGGGAAGTGTATTTTCATTTAAGTTTATGTGAACACACCACCCAGCACTGCCCACAAGAGGACTCTATCTTGAGAAATAAGTAGCCATTTAGTTTGGAAGGAAGGAAGGATGGAGTGGATTTTACTATGTCTCTAGAGAATAATCTCAAAAATGTGGTACAAGTATGGTTGTAATCAAAAAGAATGCAGAAAGGTCTCACTGTTCTTTATTGAACAAGACATTGAAAAACAATTTCTAACTACAGATACAACACAAGTCAGCTAGGATCTAAAAAGCTGTGGTGGTTTTAACTGAACTATTAGGTTTCCAGCATTTCATTGAAATTATGCTTGTTTTAGCATTAAGCAAAGTTAAGATAATTTTTGCCTCTTGGTGATTAAAGGAATACGACAATACTGACAGCAGAGTAGAAAAATTCGAAGTAAAATATGGCGTATGACTCTGTTCATAGTGTTATAATTTAAATGAACTTCACTTTCATAATTTTTAAATAATTTTGACGTGTAGTAATCCTAAGTCCTTTTTCTAACTGTAAATATATTTAAAAGCATCTTTACTCCATTTATAAAAAGTGAAAATTTAATGTTGTAATGTGTTTTGATTAGCTATTTTTCTCTGTGATTGCTCTCTGCATAAGAACTGTTATTTGTTAAATCTATATATGCACCAGTCTTCAACAGCCATAAATCCTGGATTGTTCATGAAATGGTGGCCCAACAAAGACAAGTGTGATAGTGTTCCATGTAAATGAGTTCCTTTATGTGTCGATTGATTGTCTGGTTTCAGAAAGGAAAAGGGGGGGAAATGGGGAAAAATGGAGTATAAATAGTTCATTGATAAAGTGTACAGTAATTCAGTCTCTTATCTTCCTAACTTTGCCATTAATATAATTATATTAATTATAAGGAAAAGAACAAATATAGTTGAGACTGATTTTTTTTTTCATGAATTTAAGTCTACGTATTTGAGATAAACAAAATTTCTACTCAGTAGCAGGTTAAATTATACCATATAAATCTTGATTCCAACAGAGGTGATAGTAATAAATAAATTACCTTTAAAAATTTAAAATTCTTGATATTAATAGTCTTGATATTAATACAATTACTGATGTTTTAACCTATTATATGTTTATCTAGATACTTGATGTTTTGGAGCATAGATTGTAAAATCTCAAAAAGGGTTTGATTTTATAATTTGTGCACTTTACTTTTTTTTAATGTTATGAATAGCACATTTTCAAGTAGCCATGTGAGAGAGAGTACTTTCTAGAATTTGTTTCTACCTGTTCACTATAGTGTTTAGGCAAGTCTTCTAAACTTCACATTTTGCATCTTAGATTCTTTACTTTTTCCTGTCTCAGAAGCCTGACAGTTTCCCACATTATGCTGATTGATTTTACTTTGTTATACGGGATGGATTTGTTGTGGAACTGTCTATTGTGTATTTTTTATGTACATGGGGGTTCTTTAACTGTATCTGTTTGTTTTCTTTCTGTCACATGCCTTTATTTGATTCTTCTCCCTACTAGGGAGTCTACAAACATCCAAAACTGTATGGAAATAGAAAGGCATCTAAATTTAATTTCTCCCAAGGCAACAGCAAGTGCTATAATTGTAGTAAATATGGCCTGTGTTTACTCAGGAATAAGATAGGTAAGATAAAAGTGCTGGTTTTGGCTAGTGGACCAGTCAGTCAAGTATGGCATTTTGCAAATGCGTACTTCTATCTTAATGTTAAGATTTGGGTGTGCTGGAAATACAGTTTGAGATTTGAAAGGTTTTGCTAACCTCGAATTGTGCCCCAACTTATGCCAAAGCAGTCTAAGTTTGAAAGGTTGTAACATCACAGGCTAGCAAAAACTGTACGGTAAAATCAGTCAAACTGAGGAAGCTCAGATGGATTTCTTTTGGGCTCTCAAAGTTTTAACAAGATGAGAAACTGTTAAAAAAGACTTTTAAAAGGTTTGTCTAAGACAACAATCTTAGACTGAGCTTAGTTTGACATCTAAAGAACCCATGTTTTAACAGGAATTAACAGGATTTAACCACTAAATTAAACTTGAAAAAGTACTTCACAAGTTAATTAGAAGTCAGTGCTTTATAGAAATTATTGTAACTTCCTGTCTGGAATGGAGTAAATGATGCAACAGCAATGGATAGCTGCACGCTTGCTAGAAAATGCTATTATCCAACAGCAAGTGATGTTTACATGACTTTCCCAAGAATTTTTCTGTGGATGAGGCCTAAACTATATCATTGGATTCAAACAGTGAAAGAAAATGCAGCAAACAAATAAATTAGTTTCAGATCCTGTAGACTTAATGATACAGGAGCTGTTTACACCCTTTATTTAACTGTGTTGGTGAAAATTTATTAAAACAAACCACCACTGTATATTATGTAATCACTCAGATGTATTTGGTCCTGATCTTACCCCTTTTATTGTGGGAGACAGATAAAAGTTATCAGAATGAACTTGCTCTGTCTACTGGCACAGGAGATTTTAAGAGCAGTTTAATGGGCACAGGAAATTTTAGGTGTACTTTTAAGGAGTTAAACATGGAAGATGAAGAGCAAAAGCATATTCCATAGCTCCTAATTAATATTACTAAGAATGATCACAAGAGATTGCTGTCCCATTTGGGGTTTTGTAAAAGATGAAATGGTGATATAATCTAATCACTCCTTGTCTCATATGTCTAAGAGGAAAATTACCACCAGAAAAATGTTGTTCAGTAACAGTAGTTAAAAAAATAGTTCCAAAATGTTAATTATTTTGTAGAAATTGTGGCATATCTTGGCAGAGGGAAGAATATTTGAGCAAGAAACCCTTCAGGACTGCATTTTCAGGACCTAGGCCACCTGGAAAAGTGTAGTAGTTAATTACACTGTTCTCTGTTGTTTAACAAAGTCGTGCATTAACTCCAGCTGGCAAATAAGTACCACACAGTCATTTGCTTACTCTCCCCTGGTGCAAGGGGGGAGAGAATTGGAAGAGTAAAAGTGCAAAAACTCACAAGTTGAGATAAAGACAGTTTAACAGGCAAAATAGAAGCTGCAAACACAATCAGAACAAAAGTAATTCATTCACCACTTCCCATGGGCAGGCAGGTGTTCAACCATTCCCAGGAAAGCAGGCCTCTGTCACACATGGCGGTGATGGAGGAAGACAAATACCATCACTCTGAATGTCACCTGCTTCCTTCTTCTATCCCCAACTTTATATGTTGAGCATGACACCATATGGTCTGGGATCCCTGTGGTCACTTGGTGTCAGCCATCCTGGCTGTGTCCCCTCCCAGCTCCCTGTGCACCCCCAGTCTTCTCACTGGTGCATTGGTATGAGAAGCAGAAAAGGCCTTGACTCTGTGTAAGCTCTGCTGAGCAATAGCCAAAGCATCACTGTGTTATCAACACTGTTTCCAGCACAAATCCAAAACACAGCCCCATACCAGCTACTATGATGAAAATTAACTGTATCCCAGCCAAAACCAGCACATCTGTGTATAAATATTGATCTTGGTCAAAGCAAAGTGAACATGCCCTCTTTAACTTTTAAGATTTTAAGAAATGTGGCTGTAGACCAATGTAGCACTAATTTACAACAGAGTTATGAGGAGACAGCTGAGGAGAAGAGACTATTAATGTCGTTTTTGATAACCTGCTACCCTTGCACACCCAATTTTCCTCTTCTGTATGAAGAAACAAAAGTATACAGAAGAAGGAAATAAATGTAACCTGGGCTAATGAAATGTGGCTCTTTACCTCCTTCCCAATCTCGCTGGGTTCTAAAAAATACAGATTGAATTTAGTTCAAAGATATTCCCAGGTATTTGTTGCTAAAAAAAGACAGAGTTGTTCAATCACTTTGCATCTGTTAGTTAAGACAGGTGAGTGAATACCTGCTTTGGGAACGCAGATCTAATTTGCTGTTTATATGCATCTAATCTGTACTTACCATCCATGAATAATCTATTTCAAACTGATCCTTCTTTGCACAGAATAAATAAAAATGCTTCAATGTCAAGCCCAGTTCCTGATGGCACAGATCTCAGAAAGAAAATCTGCTATCTGACTGATCATCTCTTACTGTAACAGCCTTCAGCTATGAATTAATCTAGGGAAGGGAAATCTCCTCAGGTTATGTGTATTTATTGAGTATCACCACTTCCAGCTCTGAAGGAAACACATTCTGATTCCTTCCTCTCTTTTTTTTTTCCTTTTAAGTACATCTATAGCGTACGTGGATGCAGTGAGTGAAATAATTTCCTATGCCTGCTTTTTTAAGTGGGGAATTTGATGGCTGTTCCCAGTTCTTCAACTATATTCTGGTTTCTGTAAGACTAACAATGGTATGTGAAGCTTAGAGGTCATTATCAATTTTGTCACCTTTGTCTTTGTTTCTATATAATTGACTTACTGAACAGATTCTTGCTGAGCAAACTTAGTTACACTGATCCTGTCCCATTCAAGCACTCTGGCTGAGGTAGCTGGCGTTCTGGGATGCCAATTATCTGCATTTCCGCAAATGATCTGATTCTGTGCTGGGAGGCTTCCAGGCATGGAAAAATAAGCAAAATGCTTTCCAACTGATGCAGGCATAATGTTACCAAGTAACTTGCAGTACCTGGAGGCTTTTTGAAAGGTCTAAGAAAATGCTCTCAGTCCCTGCTAGAGAATGTCTGAGAAACATGCACAGATAACTGTGTGCTTTCTCAGCTTTCCTACAGAAATTCCAACCAACCAACTTCTGTTTCTAAAATGTCAAAGACCTTCAAAACCCCTCAGTCCAACACAGAGGATAAGGAGGGGGGGAGGAAGAACAAAGAAAATGTATTTTCAGAATAATCCCTAGAATAGCCAAAAATAATGGCTTCTTCGTCTATTAGTATTCGTTTTTCTGTGTACTGTATTAGAAGTAGGCAGCATTACACACTTTTAGAGGTGTGTCTTGCTTTATAATTCTTGATACCTGTTGGTTCAGTGACTTTTGGTCTAAAGATAGATGTAGGGGTTTGTGAATTGAATAGTAAATACTATGAACATTTCACTCTTGGATGCAGGTAATTTATTGAAAGAGCAGAAGTTTTGATGAAAGAGCTAGTCAGGAACAAAATAAATTCCTCTTGTACAATTAACCAATATACAATTTTAAAGGTCTAATTCCTGGACTACTAGAAAAAAAGAGTAGCTTTATGTTGCAAGGGTAATAGGAACCCAAACTACAATGGATGTGGCTTCTAAGGAGTTTTGTGACCAGTAGTTCATATGGCTATTTTCAATGATTATTCCACACCTTACCCTGTTAATCTTGCAACTTGTTAGACCATCCTCACAACCAAATCAAGACTACCAACAGTACTGTCAGATGCTCTTAAAATTTGCTAAGTGCCTTATACAGAGCATCGCTGAGACAATGGTTCGATTGCAAGGAAGTTTGACAAAAGATTTACTCCTCTGTAAAGGTTATCAGTTGTAACCAAGGTGATGTTCCTGGTTATAATACACTAAAGTCTTACATTTTATTGCTAATACAAGTATTTAATAAGAAACAGTCCAGAAATTTCAATTTGTAAAACATACATTTTCTGGAGGAGATTTTTTTTCCTCTAGTCAGCTATGATGGTATACTGGAATATCACAGAAGTGAATAAAACTCTTGAGTATTTTTGGATGCTTTCACATTTCTCAGTTTCTCAATCAAAGACAATATTACTGTTCTTGGAAAGGGGTACATAACTTGGTTTTGTTCATAGGGTTTATGTTAATCCAATGGTAGTTTTTTAAGGATTTTGTTGTTAGAAAAAGGGCTTGTTATTTTGAAAATAAAAATCTTACCTGCCAGGTGTCTTCCCCAAAAGGAGTAAGTGCCTTTTCTGTTCTGACTCTTAGAAGTATTTACTTTGTCAGATTGAATCTGAATGTCCTGGATAAACCAACTATTAAGTACTGAGTGTTACCAATGGCTTGAAATCCTTTCACTGGAATGAGACAGAATGTAAGCCACTTGAATTACTTTGAGACCTGATGTTATCGGAATTTTTAGAACTGCTACAAGTAGTATACTTCTAAGAACAATGTAACTTTACAGGAACTTGACAGGAAATAAATATTTATTAAAAGAAGTACATAAATATTTATTAACCAATTTAAGTAAGAGAAAATGTTACACCATGGGGGCAACAGTCTTGCTGTTAGCAGTCCTGACTACTTAGTGGAAAGTAAAACTAAGGCCCTGGACTTTAACTATAAAAAAATGCGTGGTTTTTGGTGAGAGATTGGGACTGACAATCTTATGTCCACCTTCTAATAAAGTAATTCTTCCTACCTAAGTTTTTACCAATTCTCAAGCAGAAAAGAAAGCATGAGCAGATATCAGTAAGAGGCCCTGTGGTTCAATTGGTGCTGCTTCCTATATCTAGAGGATTTTTTTTAATTTTTTTTTTAAACTTTGCTCAGGACTGGTACAGCTGAAAGTATATTTTCCCTTCATTCTTAAGCCTAGACTTTGAATGGAGTTTCTCTGAGACACTTTTGTAGTGAAATCGTATTCCCTACAAACATTGAAGACAAAAATAAACATCTCCGTGAACAAAAGATTGTGTGTGGTTGTAATTTTTTTAATATATACAAATGTATTATAAAAGATATAAAGATACTCTAAGAAAAACAGTATATTGGTCTACACTTAAAAGGTCTCAGTGTAGCAGTCTGAAAGTACAGTTTGCATCATGAGATGCTACAGATTTTCTGTCTGATAAACTATGTTCAATTCCAGTTAAGCATTCCTTTAAATAAAGATGGCAATACATTACATTTAGTCAAGTGTGTAGTAACCCATTGGGAGACTGCCTTCAACTGACTTCTTCCTACCTCAGTGAAAAGACATTATTAATTTAAAATGCTGAAAGTGTGGCAGGACAGCTGAGGGGAAACATCTGGAAAAAAAGAAACAGTAGGAATCTCAGTGCAAAGATAAATTTTTTCTGTATTAAATGTTAAACAGTTAATGATAATGGACTTGTTTAAAAATTAACATTCCTATAGTTATTTCACATCGATGACATACAGTTGGTTTCAGATGAACATCAAAAGGTGTTTGATGCCTAGAATAGTGACACATTGAAATGCCTCCCCCAGGAGTAAATACTTCTTGCCTGTGAACAATCTGATAAGACAGTATTTTTTGTGAAAACTACTGTGGGAGCACTATAGTAAAATCTTGACTGGCAGTGGTGATGCTTAGGGTGTGCTATGATAAATAAAATGGTAAATAAAGTTATTCAGTTGTTCAGAACGCATCTCTGAATATGTTATTTGTACTGTCTAGGAGGCGCAAAAAATACAAGTGGGCATTTTGGGGATAAACAGAAGACTTGGGGAATTTGATCTCAAGTTGCCAAGAGGCCTCTACTAATTTATGGCAGAGATAGGGCATTTCCGCTTTTGGCTATGATGGAAGTTGAGATATTCCTGGAAGTACTGCTTTTGAGGCAAGAAATTATGGAAGTATCCATGCTTGCAAATTAAAGTAACAACTGAGGTAAGAAACTTTGTATATACAGCTACTCTGATACTAAAGCCAGCTATAAAACTGTGGTCTATGTGCATTCTGCCAATTTATCTTCAAGCTACACACAGTTCCTGTGTTCAGTTCTCTGAATTGTCATTTGTGTTGCTTTGCAGCATGGGACAGAGGTTCTACAAGACATTTTTAAATGAAGCTCATTCTCTTGTAAAGGTTTTCAGAGTTTCGCATTTGTGCAGCAGGTAAGTACACTGCTGGCCATGAGTATGGGAATTCATCTCCACTCCAGGGAGGCAGCATGTGAGGCTGATACCTCCTCTGGTGCAGAATGCTTGTAATGTCACCCTGCCAGTGTTGGGCTTAGATCCCCAAGTGCAAGCAGCAAGTTTTAGGAGACTGTTGACATAATTACCAAGTTTGGTACTGCAGAAATACTGCCTAAATTGGCACCAGATACCAGAATGAGGCTATTGTCACTAGTTAAAGGGGTCTTATTTAGTCTTACTCATTAATTTTAAAAGAACAGAAGGGATTCAAAAGAGGAGATCAAGTTCTAAAGCCCTTCTATCACCCTTTTACTAATTTCTTTCCACTGTTGACTATTTAACAAGACTGCTACACAATTATGGGTCTGAAGATCAAAAAAAAAATGTCTTAAATTCCACACAAATGTTTTGGCAGCCATGGGAGATCACAGCATTCCCACATAGATATGGGCCTGGTGCTTGGAGATAGCTTAGGACAGCATCCAATTTTATTTTACCCTTTCTTGTCTTGAAAAAAAAAAATAGTAAAAAAGAAAATTTCTAAAGTTACAGATAAAAGATGGATAAAGGAAGGCTGAATAATGCGTAAGTGCAACCATGACTCAGCAGCACTTCAAGTTATTTTGGTTATTACAGGCTCAAAGTTCAGCACAACACAATATTCCAACTACTTGCTGGCTCTGCTGCCACTCATGCAGTGGAATGGGCTGAGAACATGACTCTATTGACACCTTGGATAAATCAGTGTAATGTCTGCACAGCCCAGGGTGTTGCACAAGGCACTGCAAGGCAGGTTGACTGCTTGCCCTAAGTAATTCCGTGAACTTCAGGCATGACCAAGGCTGTTAGCCAAGTATAAGGATGCTGGTACCTTAGGCAGTTGTCTGTGATGTGGGTGTTCTATTCAGTTTTAAAAGAAGTAGTCAGTACAAAAGACAATATTAGTGTCTTATCTCTTCCTTATAATTCAAGCAGTAAATGCTTTGAACAACTGCCGAATTTGGTTGCTCTGATCTGGTTTGTTTGTTTGTTTGTTTTTAATTAGCAATTACAGAACTAAAGCAACCCTCAGAGAAAATTATGTGGACATACAAACATTAGGACTTTATTTCTCCATTCTTGATGTTGTCTAACATTGGTTTACAGTGTTACACCCTACTTGAAGAGGACTAGGGAGCAAAAAAGTGTGCAGATGAACAAAATAAAAAGGCAAAATAATTGTCAAAGTCAGTCAACTCTTCACTTGGTTTGACTGACTGATCCCTTTCCAAAACACCTCCTTACTGAATGACTGACAGTTGTTTTTTCCATTCGAAATGGGGGCAACTGGCTTCAGTGTATCATCTGGCTTGCACTGCTGAATGGTTTTCAAGAGTCCTGACAACTCTCTTATGCCTCTATCCTCTTAAAAGGACAGCTGTCAATTGTCATGTAAACTTTTTTTTCATTTTAGCTGTTTGCTAGATGCAGTTTCACTCTGCTAGACATGCAGGTTTTTGCATTTGGAAATAATAAATACATAAATAAAATAATAAATACATAAAATGCATAAAATTTTTACATCAACTGTGAAAAAAAAAAACCCAGTTGTTTTCTGTCTGCTGTTTGAGGATTTCATGAGCTAATGCATTCCTTTTAGGGATCTTCAAAAAAGTGACTAGGATGAGCATACTTAGTACAAGTAGCATTGAATTCACTGTGTAGAGTCTGCACTGTTGCTGTGAAATGGGAAAGGTAAAAAACCACAGTATTACTTTCAGATTATTTGATATATTTCATCTTAAAAATTGAACTTTCAAGGCATAATGCAAAGTTGCTGTTGTGCATGACTACTGCTAGTAAATATTTATTCCATTACAGGAAAAAAAAGTGATTATGTATTGTAGTAATTTAAAGACCCTGATCTGTGTGTCAGAGGACTCAAAAACACTTGATGTTGTAGCAAACAACAGCAGGACACAATAAGGACTTTTAGCTATAGTTATATATAAGCAAATAACAAACAAAAACCAGCCCTGCTTGCCTTATTTCTTTAGTACATATTTGCACAAATAAGTAAGTTTGCTTTGACTCTTTCCAGAAGTACTTTAAACACAAATCATAAAGTCACAGAATGGTTGGAGTAGCAAGGGACCTTAAAGATCATCCAGGTTAAACCCTCCTGCCATGGGCCGGGACACCTTCCACTAGACCAGGTTGCTCAAAGCCTTATCCAATCTGACCTTGAACACTTCCAGGGATGGGGCATCCATAGTTTCTTTGGGCAACCTGTTCTGGTGTCTCACCACCTTCATTGTGAATTTTTTCTTGCTTATGTCTAACCTAAACCTACCCTCTTTCTGTTTAAGGCCATTCCCCCTTGTCTTATGACTACATGCCCTTGTAAGAAGTCTTTTCCCAGCTCTCTCGTCAGCCCCTTTAGATACTAGAAGGCTGCAGTTAGGTCTCCCCAAAAGCCTTCTCTTCTCCAGGTTGAACAGCTCCAGCTCTCTCAGTCTGTCTTCATAGGAGAGGTGTTTCAGTCCTCTCATCATCTTCATGGCCTCCTCTGGACTTGCTCCAGCATGTCAATGTCCTTCCTGTGCTGGGGACCCCAGAGCTGGATACAGTACTCAAAGTGTGGTCTCACAAGAGCACAATAGAAGGGCAGAATCACCTCCCTTGACCTGCTGGCCATGCTGCTTTTGATGCAGCCCAGGACACAACTGGCTTTCTGAGCTGCATGTTACTCATGTTGAGCTTCTCATCAACCACCAGGTAAGAGACAAGAATTTCATGCACAAGTCCAGGTATGCGGCAGTAAATCTGCAGTATATGAGAAAACTGTGGTTTAAACATGTTTCAAAATGGCTTTTTGTAGTCTCTTTGCTAACTCATGCTTTCTTCTTCCCGACACCCCCTGTGAAGGACTATTGTCTCCCATGCAGGAATGTCCTGGGAAGACCTTCCTATTGGTTGTTAACCCCTTCCTGCAACCTGTAATTGGTTACTCTGTGAATCCTCCTAAGCCTGTAAATGTAACCCCCCCAACAATAAACTCTCTCTTGTCTCCTCTCCACACCGGTCTGCTATCTCTGTGCCTGCCATGGAGCCACGTGAGTGGGAGGAGGGAAGAGTACCTCTCCCCTCCAGGCTCAGGACCTGAAGAAACCCCTGGCGCTGGAGTCTCCCCCCCCCATCCACTCAAGCCGTCGGAAATGGTTCCTCAGATGGAAATGGAACTAGAACTAGGCCGCCCCACACCATGGGGGGGAAGAGATCCAGACAGGTATATGACAATGCAATTCCCTCATCTACCAAGACCGTAAGCCCATCGCAGAGGGCCACCAAGTTTGTCAGGCATGATTTGCCCTTAGTAAAGCCACGTCGGCTATCTGGCTATCACCAATCACCTCATTATAGCCATGCTGGGTATAGTCCTTGGAGAATTTTAATGACTCAAAAAAAAAAAAGCCCTACACTGAGAATCCTCTTTGTACTGATGTTCTAGAGCTCCGTATTTAGAAAGATTTACAGTAGAAAAGGGCTTGACACACAAATACAGAAAAAGAGATAAAAAGAAAATTCCCTTTGTGCTCCTAGAAAGCATTCATTCTACTTTTTAATGTAGTAAACCATTAAATACTGTGCAAGCCTACATACATAGGTGTTTATTTATTTCTTTACTTAGGGCATGGAATTTGTACTTTTGTAAGAGGAATGATAAAAATATTTTGACTAATGTTTAATAACTTATAACTGTTCACAGAGAATCCATTAAATAAATTTTGAAGTGATGTGTTTCTATCAAAGAAATAATTTATTCATATTAGAAGAAACTAGGAAATTTGCAAAGTATCATACCCCTTCCCAAACTGTTTACAAAGCAGCTTACTTAATTTTGTGAATGTCCTGAGGTGTTTTTCCTATTCCTGTTCTCCTTGGGTATTATTGTAGTTATCAAGAGTAATTGCAAAATATTTTAAGCTCCTACTTAGAGTCTAAATAGGTTAAACACACTACAATACTGTCCTAGTTAGAACAGCTGAGACCAGTTCATCACTGTATGGGTGTAACCCAAAACTGTGTATTCTATAGCCTTCCATGCCATTTCCCAGAAACTGTTACCAATAGACCATTTACACCATCTGCCCAGAGCAGCCTGACTCCTCAGGCTATAAATTGGGTGTTAAGAGGCCTGCGAGATAGGAGGGTGCTCTTGTCCTAACACCCATTGTGGAACTCCCCACCCTGAGGGAGGTACTGGGCATTCCTGCCTGAGCTGGAGGATATATAATCTTGGAGTCTTGGAACTTTTTTAACCACTTGTGGGATCCAGAGTTAGACTGCAGACAACCACTCTCAACCAGACTGCAACCACCACTCTCGACTGGACTGCAACCACCACTTTTCAACCAGACTGCAACCGCCACCCTTGACCGGACTGCAACAGCACTCACACCAAGAGGTTTTCCCCTCTCCTTTTACTTTAGACTCAGGGGGCCCAACGAACTGTTCATGCCCCAGGGTGCTGGGTTATACATTTGGGTTTTGTGGGTTAAAACCAATTGTTTGTCTATATAATCGTACTTATTGTATTATTTTATTAAATTGTTATTCTGACTTATAATCTCTCTTTCGAGCTGGGTTCATTTCCCCTGCCGGTTTACCTTTAAACCAGCACAAATACTAAACAATGAGAACTAAACAGGGAAGGAATGGGGGAAGTTAATAATATTTTGGTCATCAATAAAAATTGATTTTGAGAATTTTTATCAATATTTTTATACATTGTGGGCAATTTTATACATTGGGAATTTTGAAGAGTAGATGCAGTAATAATGGAAGGCAGTGGTACCAAACTAAGTCTTTTTCTTAAAAAGTAACAGGGAACTAAAAACCAATGATATCTGGCAGCAACAGAAAAGGGTCATTGTCCCAAGAAGTCCGATGATACCATATGTACAACACATGGCAGCAAAGCAGTTTCTTCTTACTTAGCCAACCTCACAATCTATCATAGCCGAGTGTTGACACTGCAGCTTGTATGAAAGGGCACATGAACATCAAAGAAAGTGTTGCTGCCTTTGAAAAACCCTTAACTGGTCTGCACGAGGCAGCATTGACACAAAGCTGTCAGCAGAAAATCTTATTGCTCTTCCAGCTTAATGAATAGTTTAACTTCCTGAAAGAACAAAACCAGGGGGAATGATACAGATGCGTCTGATTTGGACTGGGTTTTTTTAATTAAGTTGATCTGATTTATATCTTGATCTAATGAGTTTTTAGAATGTTGTTTTCCTTTTCTGGCACACAGTAACTGCCCTTCTGACCCTTGAACATGCTTGCAGAAGTATAAGATGCTGATTCTTTTAAAAATTGATTGTTCTCACTACTTATATAGCACCAGTAGTTTAATAAGTTTGCTGTTTTCTGAGTTTCAGCTAATTTCTGAATGTAGTAAATAGAATTGAATTCTAAATATACAAAAGTTACCACAGCGAAGTAACTAAATTCCAGTCAAGAAAGAATTTAAAGATTTAAAATTGTTATTAAAAGGAGAGAATCTTGCACCTGATTATACCTCTTCATGTTTTAAGTTACTAAAGACTAGCAAATATTATAGTTTAATATATTACATATTGTTCAGTAACTATTCATGGTGAGTAATAAAGATAGATAATTATTAATCTTTAAAGAATTTATAGGTGGAATGATGTAATTAAATACCGTCTGACAGTGTTTTTTTCTCAGTGATACTACCTAGGTACAGCATTTCAGTCACTTTTGCTTATCTTCCTTACTCAGAGGTCTGAGTTTGTAGTTAGAAGCATTTTATCTTTATCACACCAACTGATTAAACGGACAGATTTTGCAGTGTGAAAAAAGACTTGTGTGCAGGCAAGTTTAGCCGTTTTTTGCTTCCCAGTAGCATGACAGAGCTTAACACAAGATACTAACTTTCTCTCTGACCTTACCTTAATTATATTTTTAGAGCACCACAGATACATTCCCACTGATAAATTATTAATGTATTATTGGACAGCATTGAATGAAGAGAATCCTGGAAATTCCTATTTTGGTAATGACATGATTGATAATAACAATTAAAAAATTCTCCCTGTCTTGCCTCTCTTTAGCACTCCTTATTTCTTCTTTTCTCATCCAAGAGTATACTTTCTTCTTCTGAAGCATGAGAGCATTATTGCTGCCCATTTGCCACATTCATTCTTTGTGCCTTTATAAGACCTTTCAGACCTCAGTTTCCCTGGCTGGAACACTCTTCCATAAAAAAGGCAAGTGTGACACCTCAGTAGGGACTAAGTGGTTTCTGCTTTTAAGCTTGCTGTCAGTAAATAGTGGGTTATGTCTCTCCACTCTGACTCTCTGTGTAACTCATTCCCTGGCATATGGACTTGGTAGTGTATGTTAGGGACTGTGAAGTGGGACAGTGCACAAGTTCAGCAGGTAGATATGCAATGAGAACAATGAGCCAGATTTTGAGTGCAAACACAAAATCAGGGAAGCTGAATGGCAGATTGTGGTAGAAAGCCATGAGCAACACAGAGCAGAGGGGCAGAAAGCCCAGCTAAGACTTTGAGTGGGACTTTTGGAGCTGGTTCTTTCTGTAGTGGAAGCCAGCACATGGATCTCACTGACATAAATTTCCCTTACTTCATTAAACAAACTCTAGAAAGAGTTCTTTTCATGAGTACTTCCCCATTTCATCTCTGACTCCCATCTATACCTCGCCACCTTTGGCCCTGAATTCTCATCATCCCCGTGCCCCCTAGTTCCTTACTTCTCTTGATTTCTACTTCTTTTCTCAGTCCCAACTTCCCTGCTTATATCTATTAGTAATCATCCTGGTATCTGCACTGCAAAGAGAGTTGAGTACCCAGTATTTTCTGAGGGCTACCTTTTCTCCTCATTTTTTCTTTTATTTTGTGAAAGAGGTAATGAATAATTTTGGCAGAACAATTTTGGTGCTGCTTCTCTTCCAACTACCAGAGTTGCCAGCTGGCATTCTTTTTTCTCCCTTCTTTTAAGCACAGCCAAGAGCAGTAGTAAGCTATGGCTGAGGTTTTATGGGCATTCATGTATGACATTCACCCTTAGGCCACACAATCTATAACAGAACTATTTTTTTATGCTTTATTGTAAATCATGTTGGCATTTTTCTTAAAATTCGGGGTCCTGAATTCACGCAGTTAAATGGGGATATCATCACTTATTTTAAAAAAGGGTGTTTTCAGTCCATAGAGAAAATGTGAGCCAAATGCACTGTGAGGACAAAGAAGGAAGCAGAATTGTTCCAAACTTGTATTCTTTTTAAACCTGAAAGCTGAGGGAGCAGCACTGAGTGACTCTAAAATACTTACCTTGGCAATAGTATAGGTTAGTTAGGCTGTAAGGTCTTTGCTCAGTGGTCTGAGTCTGTGAGGGGGTGTGGCAGTTTGAGCCACACTAGAAGTCTAAAATCCAATTTTAGGCTTCTCCCCCACCCCTTCCCACAATTTATCCTAACACCAGAGAGAAACTTTCAGGCCAGAGGCTTCTGTAGGGGAAGGGGTAAATATATATACATTTGTTTACACAAATAAATACTATACAAACTAAAGGCAACTATATATATATTACATTTCTATCAGTCAGTCCTTTCAAGCCCCTCCTTTAACTTTAGTCCAGGAGCAGCCTTTAAGGCTGATACGTAACACAGTCTTTTGCTGTGGGAGTGTTCTGGGTTACTGAACACTCCCTCCTCACCAAGTTCCAGCAGTTGTTTGTTGCAGTCTCTCCTCACAAAGTCCAAGAAGATAATTTTGAGTCTTTGCTCCTCTGCTGCTGTGCGATCTCTCTCTGCTCGTGGTCTCACCTCGGTTCGTAAGCTGCTGCAGTGTAGCTTATCAAACATACATGTCCTGGAATCTTCATTCCTCCACATCAGTTCTCAACTGCTCTTGGTCAGCTTCGGCAGGCAACTCCCGAGCTCTTGGCTCGTCTCCAATTTCGCCTGGGACTCTTCTCCCAAGCACCGGGCCTACCTCCATAGCCCGTCCACTTGGCTCAGCTTCAGGGCTGAGCCTCTCCTCCACTTACAGTGGAGGGAAAGAAAAGCCCCCCTCTACAGCTTCACTGCAGAAAAGCAGGGGGAAGAGGGCCTGGCTGCAAAGCCTGCCTCTCTCTTACCTCCGGTGCTGTGAATCTCTTCCTTCACAGCACACACTCCAAATGCTGACTCTAACTCTAGCTAAAGGCTGAGCTGGGGGGTCGCAGGGCTCCCCTCTCCCCCCCAGAGAGGGGAAGAGAGGGAGCCCAGCCACCCCCTGGCCTTGTCCACCTACACGCAGCAGACACCAACAGCAAAGCAACCAAGACAGAACTTGCCAACCGTTTCCAGTGCTGTGATATATGATTTTGAGCAGAAGCGAACAACATGAATGGTGATTGACTCTCCAGGGAACACTGCCCTGGCACCCAATCACCTCTGAGCCCCCCAGCTTCTCAGGGGGGGCCAATCTCAACCTATGACAGGGGGGATGCACTACTGTACTGGATTCAGCTGAAACCCAACCAATATTCCCCCTGTCTAGCAGGATGTATAGTTATTATTTCTTCTGCCACTTCCCAGACCTATATCTTGTTGTCCACAAGCATGACTTGGTGAACCA
The DNA here is from genome assembly GCF_003945725.1 of Corapipo altera. Taxonomy (NCBI): domain Eukaryota; kingdom Metazoa; phylum Chordata; class Aves; order Passeriformes; family Pipridae; genus Corapipo; species Corapipo altera. The sequence continues at coordinate 38,445,921 of NW_020884873.1, forward strand.
AAATAACCCTCTCTATGCTAGTGACCACAAACAAATCCTGCAGGCTCAGTTCACCAACATTCTCCAGCTCAGCATCCTCCTGGCCCAGCGGCACCCACCTGCTCCCCGGGCCAGAGTACTGTGCCAAGGCCAGAGGAGGGAAGGGCACTGAAGTCCAAAGTGATTTGCATGCTCTTTTTGTTTCTGTACAAGGAGAAAGGACACTTGTGTAACTACGGCTGCCTAAGGAATGAGAGGGAATAACAGAATTACAGAATGGGTCAGGTTGGAAGGGACCACAGTAGGTCGTCTGGTCCAACCTCCCTGCTCAAGCAGGGTCATCCTAGAGCACGTGGCACAGGATTTTGTCCAGATGGTTCTTGAGTATCTCCAATGAGGGAGACTCCACAACCTCTCTGGGCAACTGTTCCAGTGGGTGGTCACCTGGATGGTAAATAAGTTCTTCCTGATGTTCAGATGGAACTTCCTGTGCATCAGTTTCTGCCTGTAGTCTTTGTCCTATTGCTTGGCACCATCAAGAAGAGCCTGGCTCCATCCTTTTGACACCCTCCCTTTAGCTATATGTACTTATAGAATATCCTTGTGGAGAGGCATCTGTGAAGCTTTCATGCAGGAAAATCGAAGTTATCGCAACAGAAACACTGAGCATAGGGGAAAAGAGTGTCATTTTGAGGGGACTTTAGCCCCACTTTTGCCCTTCACGAAGACACGGCGAGACAGGAGCCTGTGCGCTGTCCCTGCGGGCTTCTGGTACGTCAGCGCTGCCGCTGTCTCTGCCTGGGACGTTTCTTCTCTCGACTCCTGCCCAGGGCCGTGTTCCGGAGACCTGAACGGGGGCGAGCCCAGGCTGAGCGCGGGGCCGCGGTGGCGGGGGAAGAAGAGGAAGAGGCTTTTTTTACTTTCGGGACAATTGAATTGCGGCCGCCACGACGGCCCCGCCCCGCGGCCCGACCGGCTCCGGCCCCGCCCCCGCCGGTCCCGCCCC
>NW_020884873.1:38447305-38514560 GCF_003945725.1 Corapipo altera
CGGAGGATGCGGCGGCTCGCGCGGGTGGCGCTGCTGTGTCTGGGCTGCGGCGTCTGCTCGCTGCTCTACGGCCTCAGCCAGCTCGCCCTCTCGCTGGAGCAGGAGCCCGGCGGCGGCGGCGGCGGCCGGGAGCGGCAGGCCCGAGATTCCGCCGCGCCCGGCGTCCGGCGGCAGGCGGGGAGCGCGGGCCGGGGCGAGGCGGGGGCCCGAAGGTACCGGGCGCGGGGGCCGGGGCCGGGCGGGGGAGGCACGGGCGGTGGTTCCCCCCGCATTCCTGCGGGGCGGGCCGGGAGGCGGGAGCGCCGGGCGCCGTCCGTGCCGCGGGCGGAGCGGGGCCGCGGCGCCCCTGGCTGGCCGGGGCCGGGGCCTGGGCGGTGCTCTGGCGGGGCGGGCGGCGGTGTCTCCGTGCGCTCCCTCTCGGCGCCCCGCGGGCCGGACACCGGAGAAGAGCGGCTGGAGAAGCCTGGAACAGACCAGGCAAACTTTCCGAAGTGGCGTTGCCATCGGCCAGTGCCGCCCCCGTGCGCGTCCCCGCGGCTCAGAGCGCGTCCCTGGCCGCTCCTGGTAGGACAGGGCGGGAGGGTGCATTTCCTTTTTCCAAGCGAAGAATATTTCAGGGTGCTCGTTCAACTCTGAAATTTGGTAACTATAGAGTTATCAAATATAACTTCATTGAAACAAAACTTTTTATGGGATACCTTAATACAGCCAGTCTTCTCACAGAGACTGGCGAGTTCAGTTCTGCAGTTAAAGGGGTGTAAGTCTGAGCATCTCGCACTCTGCAGAGTCACATTGTTCTGTTGCCTGCCTCCTATCACCAGAAATTTTTATGTGGTCAAGCAGTGAGTGAGATTATGGAATGAAAATTAGTAGTTTTCCTTTAGGTTTTATTTTCCTAGTGGCAATGGGAATCCTAATGCTAGGAAAAGAGAAGTGACAAGGAGTCTGTTACTGAAACTGGAGGAGAAATTCAGGCCAGACATTTCTGGGCCAGCCTGCCTCTAGCTCTGCTTAGATTCTAAAGCAATTTAAAAGAATGTGAGTTTAATGGTTTGGAGGTGGTCACTCCTTTGTAATGCTGCACAAGCTCTGGCGTCCCCCACTACTTACACTGCCTTTGCTTGTCTGAGCACAAAAATGAGTTAATCTGGCATGTTGACCGGCCTGAAAACCACCTAGTTTTTGGCTAGCTCAGTGCTTTGAATTGCTTCATCATGTAATTATGAAAGTGTCAGTGCTGGTGCAAAGGAACTATGGAGGATGGTAGGATGACAAGCTCTGACTTAATAATCTTAAAATACTATGAAACAGCATTCTTAGTTAGTAGGGGTGGAGTCAGCTGAAACGAGAAACCCAGCTTTTGACTGGTGTAACGACTTCAGAGAATTTTTTTCCCTATGCTTTTGCTTTAGTTCAAATTAATACAGATTATGACTTGAAAAAAATGTGAGGATGATTGTTTCTCATTTCTAATTCATGATTAAAAACTCATGAACAGTTGAAATCTACTGGTTCTAAGGAACGCTAACTGAAATAAAACAGTTACCTTTAGCAGTTTTATATAAGATTTTATTGGTTTAATAAATCAGTTTTTAATAGAAATGTAAGGAAAAAACATATGTATGATATTTGTTTTACTAAGGAAAACATGCAGTTTACATGAAGAAAAATTTTATTAAGTCGATAAAAGATGATAATCTAAATAATTTTACTAAGCATTGAAATGACTTTCAAGTGCATCATGCTCCAGGTTAGCAAAAGAAGAACCAAGTTCATTTTAAAAGCTGTACTATTTCAGTATTTGTACCGAAGTGTAGTTTTTAAATCAAAGATATGAGTGGGGAAGAACCCCAGCAATGTGCAAGAAGCTTCTTGCTGGAGTGATGTCAGATGAGATATAAATCTGCCCTGTGTTGCAAAGTAGAAAAGTTTTACAAACTGAGAAAGTTCTTTTCTAAATGTCTCAAGTGCGACAAATAATTCCTGTGTATAGTGTCATGGGGGCATATCTCCTTGCAAAATCAGTGTCTGTTGTCACCTCTGTGGGATTTCTTTGCCTGTAGACTAATGTAAAACTGAAGGCTCAGGAAGAACATCGCCTGTCGCAAGTTATTGAAACATGCTGTTTGTGCAAACACTGTGTGCAAAATCTAGTTGTGAGTCAGTCCCTTAGAACAGTCCCTAAAAGGCTTTTGTTTAAGGAAAAATTCTGTCCTGTGGCAGTTAAGAAATACCCCACTGAATATTCCCTTAGATGCATGTTTCAGTTATTCTAAAGTATTAAAACTGCATTACGTTCACTTGTGTAAGTGATACATGCACATCTTAGTGAATATATTGGTGTCTTTCACTTTTTATACTTCAGCTGTTCCTTCAGTGGAGACTGAGCACAATGGCCACATGGCTGTTATATGCTCACTTCTAACCATCTTGTGATTGTGTAATATCCTGAAGGGTCCATAACCTTATAGAAAAAATTGTGTTCAGATAACCTTCTAATCCTTAAAGTTTAATGTTTTATATGCATTAATAGTAACTTTCATAAATGGGTTTCTTCAGCTGTTTCCTCTGACAGCTTTAAAATACACTTCAGCAAAGCAAGTCTAACTATCATCTGAAGGTATTTATGCACTCAGCAGTGTTTTTCTCTTCTCTTTAGCCAAGAAGGGTTTTCTTTTTCTGAATAATCTGGTTTAGTATATCCCGTAAGGGCAGAAAGAACTCGATCATGCTCTGGGATGGGGAAGTTGAATTTTCTGTCAGTTTTCAGAATATGCAAACATGAAAACTACAAGCTTTGAATAGGACTTTGGAATACCATACCTGGAAGAATTTAGCAATAGTGATGACACATTTAAGTAGAAAATAATTGAAAAGGAAGTACCATATTGAAACTAGAATTACAGGTTGAGGCACGATTCTCCAATAAGCATAATAATTCAGGGGAACTTTTTGGGTAATCAGTTTGGTAAGGAGTTGTTTGTTTTAAATGCTAATCTAGTCTGAGGAACAAGAGGACTGAAGACTAAAGGCTTATATCTTGAAACTTGGTCTAAACAGCTGAAAAGCCTTTTAAGAATTTAATAACTAAATTAAGGTTGGGTTTTAGCTGTGCAGTGAAGGTAAATTGTCCTATTGATTATTCATTCTAGTGAGAAAAGGAGTAATGAATAGTCAGTACTGTCATAAATAATAGCTAAGTGAGCAGTGGATCTGAACTTGAAAAAAATGAAAGCATATTGATGTTTCTACTTCCAGAAAATACAAAATCAATCAAAAGGCAGTATATGTAGTCAGCCTTTTTTTCTTTGCTAATTTGATTTATGGATGAAGGTGGCTAAGAAAAAACATGAAATTAAATTAAAAAAAAAATCAAAACCAGAGTACATAAACATATACTTGCTACAGTATGTTATTAAATAGTGCTGTAATCTGCTGTCTGTGGAGTATCCATTCAAGTCAGTCTTTTTCCACATGCTTTCAGATGAGTTAATTAGACTGAGAAGTGAACCTTCAGTTAATTTTATCAATATTACCACTTCAGTTAGGCAGATAATGTTCATCTATTCAGGGCCAAAAAAGTGCTATTCTAATAGCAAGTTTGAGAAATAGAGAAGGAATCAATCTGTTGTCAGTTCTGTGATGTTAGTGAGGTCAATGAATTTGACTCTGTTCAAATGAAACATTTTTCTGTTGTGCTGTAATTTAGCATTTTTGCAGCTGGCCACACTTTTTCTGTGTGTGACACAGATATCTGACTGTATCAGTCTCTTGCTCTCTTAACTATCCTGGCAAGGGGAGAGTTAAGTGGATTATAGTGCATGGAAAAGTGTAGGAAGTATATCCATGAGCTTAGCAGAGGAGGGTAGGGTGGCTGTGACAGGTAGTTGGTTCTTTCCTTGGCCTGTACAGAGCTGGTTTTGTCTCTGTCAGAGCTTAACCAGCAGTTTCACCAGTCTGCTTCTCAGCTATTCTTGAGAAATTGGTCCAGAAGCTGTCTAAGAATTGCAAAATATGAGTTAAACTTCAAATCATTGAGTGTTTCATCCTTTTAAGTTGAAAATTCATTTTAAAAATCTGCTGAATTTGCCAAGCAGTTGACTAGCAAATGTTATTTTACATAGAAATACTGTAAATTAATGAAACATTATTGAGATTTTTCCAGTAAAAAAGTTTCACATCTGTCAGACATCTAACATTGCTTTTACTGTCTCCTGTGTAATAAAGCCATTGCCTCTATGACAAAGTATGTCATGACAAATTTGTGATATTGCTGCAAATGTTCAGGAAAAGCTATTGAGAAGAATCAGAAATTCTCAGTGTATTTGGGAATTGCATTGAGCATTTCATCATCCCAAATTTTTATTTCTGAGTGATTATGAACAGGAAGGAACTAAAAAATGCTGCTTACCTGTTTTGCTTCATGTTGTGGCTTTTGCCGTAGGAAAGACACCAGGCTGTCTCTCTTGATTGATTCATGCAGTTGATCAGACCTGGGTTGTTAATGCAGTACTGACAAGAACACAATACTCATGGCTGCAACCCTCACCATTTGGATGATCTGTTAAATTTGCTGTGAAGTTACAGTGGTATAAATGCCACATAGATTAAAAAGTATTCTTTAAACTGTGATCTTCATTAAGAGGTTACTGCTGATTGTTGTGGAATTTTTTATGGTTAAAACTTGACTCACCTGAGCACAGGGACTCAGTCTTCATGACTGCAACTTGTGCATTGCTATGTATTTTGCACAATAATTTAAAATTTTCCTTTAATTCTGAAAAGTTTTCAAGTCACAATACAGACACCTTTTCTATATCTGCAGTAGTAAAATTTTTACTATCCAGTGATGTTGAAGCTAAATTACCTGATAAAGGCAGTTATGAAATGCCTCGTTGCTTAAAGGAGAGATACCTTGAATTGGCAAACAGATCAATGTCTGTGACACCAGTGATTTTTGAAACTTTATATTTCTTCATTTTTATGTTTTTGGCAATGGTAGATGTTAGGAGTTGTCCACCTCAGTAGTGTGATGGAGGCAAGGCTGCTGCATTTCTATATTCCTGGGTCCAGCCAGCTGAGCATTTATTCTTAATGGGAACATATGCTCTTAGTGCATACACACATGGCTGGCCACAGAGATCAGTGCAGAGAAAACAGCACTTACACAAGACAAGTTCCCTTCTGTGGCTGATGAGGGTGAAAGGCTTTGGTGAAAAATATATTAAAGTTTATAATGTGGATCCCTCCACTAACTGATCTTAGACACTCATTCTATTCAGGAACTGCCTCCTGGTCCTCTCTTTTCCACTGTTGCTAACCTGGGTGTGCAAACCCATGAGCCTTGCAGACCCAATTCAGTTGCTGGTACTCACATCCTTTTGGATGTGCACACACATGTACAGATGAATACACTACGGACCTTTCCAGTTACTGTCTTTAGCCTTGTGGCAGCTGGCCACAGGATTGCCTCACACAAAGGGGTCTTTCAGATAGCTGGCCCTGACCTATAGCCTTAAACTTAGCCAATCCTCAAACCCCAGGTGGCTGGCTTAGACCTTCTGGTACTTCCGGTAGCCATCCCTCAGATGGCTGTGATCTCTTGTAGCTGTGTAAGAGAGAGGTTCTTTCAGTAGCTCAGACCCTCTGTTCTCTGCAGAGCCTGGCCCAGTCTTATGGCCCATCTGATAGCTGTGTCCCAAGCCTCTTGCTCTACTGGTAGGCTTGTCTGGTTGCTAGTGGTTACATGCACCAGCGTGCACACACCTACATGCTACTTGCACACATGTCTCTCCAGTTCCTGGCACTGCAGGCTTGTGGACCCCTATGATCTCTGGCCATCTTTTCATTTGTGGGCACTTTGACCTGTGTACATGCACATGGAACAGAGCCACTCCTGTCACCCAGGAAAACAGAAACTGAGTTTAATAAGGAGGCTGGTGATCAGGCACACAACATGGCCAATCATATTGACTGGCAACCTGTTCACATGTGACTGGACCCTCTTATTTTCTCACTGTTTTTTGCGTTCTCATTCCTCCCTAGTTCACCTTGATCCCACAGTGAGCCCCACACCCCTGCAGGCTGTACTCCCCTCAGGCAGTTGGTGAGGTGCTCTGGAGAGTCTTTCCTGTTGTCTCATCTGGTGGAACTTCTGCCTGGTTCGTGGGCTCACTGGGCATGGGTTCATGCTCCCCTGAACTGGGGCTGGGTCAGGGTGCTCCATGTGCCTGGGTTAGATTGCTGTGTTTCTTTCACCTGACATTATTTTCTGCTTTCTCTTTGTGGAGACTGTCCTTTAATCACATAACTATAATAGATGTGAACAAAATATCCCTCCTTAGTGGTGAAGGTGACCATTCCTGTCTGACTAGTTAGTAACCTTGCTGAAGTGACAATGACTGTGCCTGTTTGATGAACAGATATAATGCATCTCCCTAGCTTTGTAAAGTAATTGTTTGTAGTCTAAGCTTTCCTCAGATTTTATTAAAAATAAGAAAATATCTTCATGAATTGCATTTGAAATGATCTTATTGTGAATAACAAGAAGAAAATGCTGTCCAGTGATTCCAGTCTCTTAATCCTTTGTATGGTCAATTGAGAGAGACTTCTGTTGAAAGGAAAATAGTCTTAGTCTAACACGAAGTAAGTTACAAACATACATATCTTAGTAACGTTTTGGTTTTAAGTGTGAAATTTATGACTTGAATCCCACGCTGATAATCTTGTTGTTGTGCTGAACGGAATATTGGAGAGGCTTAATGTGTCAGAGAAGGAATATTGGAGAGGCTTAATGTGTCAGAGAAATGACTTAGGCTTTACTTCAACCTTGTCTCTTGCCTTGGTAGTTTGGATAGGATAATAGCTCAAGACAGCTAAGAAAACTGTTGTTGGCAACTGGAAGAGGAATACCCTGTAATAATAAGAAGACAATAATCTTCCAAACCAGAAAACTGTTTTTGAGAGATTGTCTATTAATGTATCCTAAAAGTAATGAGAAAAAGTTACTTCAAAAAGGTACGCAGTAGAGATTGTAAAGATTGCTCTTCAGATAAGTACAAGGTCCTAATGTGCCTTGAAGTTTTTAAAAAACTTCAAAAGCCACAAAGATTGATACAAGAAAGAATCTAGCAGAGTGGTTGTATGCCATTGTGGTTTTATACCATTTACTTTGATAAAGATGAGTGCAGATATCTTAGTCACAGTCTATTTTCATTTTTTGTACCTCGATATTTATTTGTGGTGAGTGTTCTTAAGTCATGACATAAAATTACTTGAAAAGATGTATCTACAGAATATAAGGATTTCCTGTGATCTCTACCAAAGAACTGCATCACACCTCCCCCCCAACACATAATGAGGCTTTGTGAAACTCTGTGTTTATCAAGTCGTTTTTCTCATGTGTTATAAAAAGAAGAAATTGCACAGCTTGCCATTTTCTGGTGCCATTATTTGCAAAACATTGGCCTTTACAGATTCCAGATGATGCTAACAAGATGATGCTGATTCATTTCAAACTTGCAAAGCCGACTTCCAGAAGAGGTCTGAGCTATAGTCCTTAAATACCTTTTCATTGGCAGCTTTTGTGTTGGTTTTCTTCTTGCACATGTCTTTCATTCACAGATATTAACTTTCAAGGGAGAATAAGCACTACTGGCTTTGTGTCACCAGAGCAGGGAGCAGAGAAGGGCACACAAGAGTATATCCCTTGCTTTACAATATTCTGCTTGCTCATCGCAGATCTGCAATCTTGATGTTGATTTTCTCACCAGAACCTTTGTCAATATGCTACTGTTTCTGTTTTTAAATATTTCCTATATTGCTGTTGCATAAATGTAGTGGTGAACTAGTAAAACATGCTTTTTTAGTTGTTAGTGTAGCACAAGTCAATAAATTATTAGTCTTGCTATTAGTATGGAGGAAAAAACTTGCCAAATGTGGTGATCATTTCTGTATTGCATTAACCTTTTGTTCTGAAACAGTGGAATTCCTTGGTGCTGCAAAGCCCTATTTTTTATTAAAAATCAAACTTGCAGGTTTGCACTGAAGAGAGTCATGGATGAATAGGAATTGTGTTAAATGGACATGTAACTTTGAAAATGAAAAGATATAGTTGGTCCTCTGCTTTGAGTAGACAAAGATACTGAAGAGGTGAAGGAGTTCTTTCTAGCAGTAAGTGTTGCAATTTGCTCTGTTACCTATGGGACTTAATTTAAGACAAGAACAGAGAAGGACCCTCAAAAATCACAGCCCCTCTGTTTTTTTCTCTGTGAAAATATGTGAAGAGGAAAAGCTAAAGGATGGGACCATTCTTCCTTAAAAAATCCTCCTGGTTGGCACCTAATACCTCCTCCTTTGTATTCAAGTTGCATTGCACAGCCCGTTTTCTGTCAAGTAATTAGCTGTTCAAGTTGTATTTGAACTAGAAGATAATACATTTAACTTTGCCATAAAATCAGTGACATTTATATAGGTTATTTTTGTCTTATTCTGTTAGGTGTAAGAATTTGTCTGTATCTTTCTGGAATTCCTATTGGATGCTGCCCTCTGATGTTTGTGGAATGAACTGCTTTTGGGAAGCTGCTTTTAGGTAGGATCTGTTATTAAATAGTACTTTATTATTTGATTGCAGACAGGTGTAGCTGCTTTTTAGCAAGATGACAAAGCAAAATATTTTGATTGCTTCACATTCATTTCACCTGCTGATGTTGTGGTTTCCTTTAGCTGGGTTTTTCCTGTTACATTATGTTTTAAAATTGTAGACCCAAGTGTTACTACAGAGTAGATTTTTTTCAATTGTGTTGCTTCATTAAATAGAAACTTGCTAACATCTATTAAAAGCCTACCTGAATATAGTCTGGAAAGTTAATGATAAATTATTTCCTAAAATAAAACTTGCACAGTAATACCAGGATGTAACTTGCAATAAAAACTGGCAGATACACTTAGTAGTTAAGTTCGGATTTTTTTTTTTTATTTAAGTTACATGTTTTATAGAATTTGAGGAGGGTACTTCATCCAAAACCACTGAAACAACATTTTAGAATGTTCTTTAAGATACAGTATGTTAAAGCATAGACTGTGTCCTTAAAGTTGCGTCTTTGAAAATAAGTTTAAATGTCTTGATGGGATGGTTCATATGCTTTAGGCTGCCAGATTACAGAAATAGCTTGAAAAGAAACAAGCTCCCTGACATTCTTTAACCTGCATAGCTCTCTTCAGTGTATAACTAAAATTTAAGTCAATTTTTCTTATATTTAAAATTTTGCTGATAATCCTTTCAGATCAGCAGATTTACCTTTTCTTCTTAGTATGAAGCTTGAATATTTCTGGGGAAGCAAAGGAAAAAAGTTTAGCTTCACAAGACTTAATGTGGTTTTGAAAATTTTGATTGTGGGAAAGACTTTAGATCACCTATTCCCATATTCTTCTCTGCTTGTGTGTTGTCAGTGCTTTTTAAGATCACCAGTTGCCAAGAAGTTCCTTAAAGAGATTGCTTAGATTGGTTTTTAGTCTGTTAGTGAACTGTACCTGTAATTTGGGACTGTTGAGTTTTTCTTGCTGCCCTTGGTAGCCAGTGTGTCAATACATAGTGATTCACCTGACTTTGTTAGGCAGATTTAGCTGTCTGAATGGACTTGATTAACTTTTTTTCCTCAGAGGTTAGCTTTTGCGAGTCTGGCTTTATGAAGTTTAGCATAGTGGGGTAAAACAAATATCAGTGCTGTAGTGGTTGAGGGTGTAGGGGCTTATCTTATGCTTAATGGAGGGACAGGATGTGATTGTAAGCTTCATTTAATCCTTGGACATCTGAGCCAGTCTAACTCTTGTCTGTTGCTGAAAGAGGACAGGGCTTTGCTGTCTTCTGACCCTATTGACCATGATGATGTCCATGAACTCTCCACGATACATTCAATGTAATGCACTAAAATAGCAGAAAACCTCCTTTCTGGATCTTCTGTCAGGCTTGAGGCAAGTGGGACCTTGGAACCAGAAGTGGAAGACCCCATGCAGTTTATTTACACATACCTTAAGTTGTAACTTGTATTCTCCTATTAAGAATGCCACATGTGGCTGTGAAGACAAGTCAAATTATGCATTGATATGACGTTACTGGATGAGTCCACTTCCATGATGAAACAATTGCTATGGCAAACCCCTAATATTTGCAGAATTTTGTGTTCAACGTTTCATTTTGAAAGTGAAAGAAAAAAAGCTACTTAAATGAGTAAAGAGGGTGTGGTGTTCAGATTAATAATTTCAGATTGAATTGGATTATTAATTTAATACTCTATTAAATTAATCCCCATATATTGTGCTGAGTCTGGTGCTTGTTGAATTCCTCAGTGAGATGCTCTAACTTCAGAGCGGGCCAGCATGCTTACCCCAAACTTATTCTTACTCTGTTTAATGAGTTCAGTTAATGTTGGAGAGATGCAGTGAGTCTGTGTAAGAGAAGTAGTGGGAAAGATGGCAGAGAGAAGGAGAAAGAGTTTTGTTTAACTCTCAAAGGAAGAATGTGTATTGTACTAGGTGCACTGAGAAGCTGAGAGGTACTTCAAATGTGATACTTAGTAGTTGTTCTCAAGTTTGCAGTAGGATTTTTGGAGGAAGAGGAATGAACTTACTTGCATGCAAGTTTATTAACCACAGCAAGTGAAGTCTAGCATTCTTTTTTCTGAGACTGTATTTGTAGGGCCACTAGAAGATTCTTCATGAAGAATCTTTGAAAGCTTTGTCTGTAAAGAGTCAACATTGTGGTTCTGGATTTGGTATCTTTTGAAATGAAATGATTGTCCTACCACAATAATGTCTTTATTCCAAATAATTTCATCCTGGGTTGACTAAAACTTTGTGTTTATCATAGGTGTGATTGTTGTAGTGAGGTACAGAATAAAGCTGGACTATGAAGAGACTATGATAGGGAGAGGGATATGAGAAAAACCTGAGAGTTACATATCTGATCGAAATCTAGGATAGCTAACTCCACTGCTTATAAACATGCCAACAAGATAATGGGAATTTCCTTGTAATAGAAATGGCAGAGCCTGGTCACTAAAATGCACTAGCACATACCTTTAATCTATTTGACCTGATTTAATCCATGAGAAGAGAACAGCACTGTTTAACCAGGTCATAAATCAGTTTGTGAATGGAGTTTCTAATGTTCTATTCTTGCTGTTTCAATAAATTAACCAAATGAGAAAAGCAGATCATACAGTTAGACTATCTTTGCCAATAGTACAGTCATAAAATCTATCTCAGTGTTAGAATGTCTCCTTTCCATTTTCCAGTGAAGTTCTTAATATGTTGGGAGGTAGTCCTTCAGCTTTTTCATTTTTAAGCCTTTTTGTCAAAAAAACTTAGCTTGTTACCTCTCTGTTTCTAGCTTGAAATTCCAGTGATCTTTTTTTTTCCTGGATATCAGAACCATGGGAATTTGTTAGTCCATGAGAGAAAGAACTTGGCACAGACATTTTTGAAATGCAGCTTGCTACATCATTTGCTCTGAGTAGCTCCAAGTGTATAAAGTGAAAACTAATGTTTTTTTGACTTGTAAGATTCAAGTACATATGCTAGAAGTGTTGGATACATATAGAGGAATCTGGACAATTTTTAGGAGAGAGGTGTATATATAGGCTTCAGTATAACTCATGCGATAGTTCATTTGAAATCAACGAGCTCTGAGCAGGTGCTGATTGTAATAATGGATAAGAAGGATCTTGTCTCTGAGTTAATCAGTATAAGATCAATTGCTTATTCTGTATGTGGGAAGAATTTTGTAGCTATTCTGCCCCCACATTTTTTACCACCATTCTGATTATCAACTTTATTGAGAGAGAATGTCTTGTGTTGTGCTTCTGACACAGAGTATTTGTTAGCTTTCACATTGACACAGGAAGCATGAGATCGCTTTTACAAACAGTGGTATGGATTTTATCAAAATTTTAAAAATGCTGATAAAGGTAACAGGCTCAAGTTTTGCATGGTCTAGATGATGCATATCTCACCTTTCAACGTGTTCAGTGTCATCTAACTGCTTATTTCCTGCTGGAACTGATTAAGAAGAAATTCTTAGTGTTATTACTATGGCTATCTGACCAGCCTGATTTCAGTTGTTGCATGTTGACTCTAAGTGGGTTTTAACTTGCGTTGCTTACTAAAAAAGAAAGTTTTACTAATTTTTGAGTATATTGAGGTTCTTGTGGTGTGGATATAGTGAGATGAATTGTGATAGTTCTGAAAAAAGGGGCTTCTCTAAACTAGCTAGCTCATTAGAGGATAAGATTTCAGAGTTTTGTAGTCAATTTAAAATTATTAATATACTGTAACTTCAAACCTAATCTACTGAGTTGGCAATTGAATAGATTACATTTGGATGTCATATGCAGTGGTATCATTAGCATACTTTTACAAAATAAGCTCTGATTATGACATGTTTTTGATTCAGCGCAGTAGTAGAAAGTTAAGCTGACTAAAAACTAGAATTTTCATCACTTTAAACTCCAGATAATGTCTGTAGTTACCTTCATCGTACTTCTAATAAGTGTGGGAATGATTTAACAGCTGCATTTTAATCAGTGTAGGCTTTGCTACCTTCTTACTTCCATGCTAATTGTAGAAAACACCTCTATGGGTAAAATATTTGCACTGATAATGTGATTGGCTGTTTATACTGAAGAAGAAAACACATTTGCAGGAGGCTTCTGTTTGTTCTTTTAGTAAGTGTAAACAACTTTAACACAGATGAACCTGACAACCTAGTTCATTTGGTTATAATATCAAGGAAACATTGTTTAATGGTGTTGTGGAAGGACTGAGAGACTTTATTAAGCGACCTCATTTAGGAAGCTGAATACTGGACACCTCACATGTTGTAGACGATTCAGAGAAAAGATCAAAGAAAAGCAAGGCTGCTGTAGCTTTTTCAGAACAAGTGTGGGAGAACTTGCTTTGATGTAGAATAATTTTTAAAATGTTTTGTGTAACCTACGAAATAATTCTTACTTTTTTGTATTACTGGTATGTAACACAGTGGGGGTACATAAAAACTAGTGGTGCAAGTTAGGATGATGGCAATTTTCTCAGAAAGTGACAAATATTTTTACATAGTTCAAAACTCATGCAATTAGATTCAAAATGATAACTCCTCAATGAATGGACCAGAGTAAAATTTAAAAGGACAACTGAGGTCAATTTATTGCTTCAGTTCTTCATACAGCTCTGCTCTGGATGCTCACCTTTCCTTCCTTGGCTCCTCCAGACATGTTAAGGTAATAGGAGAGGACAGCTTGATTACCACCGTGTTTGTGTAGGGAGCTTCACATTGACCCCTAGGCATGTTCTTGGTAGTACATCAGCACGAGGAAAACAGGAACCCTAGTGCACCAAGTTTGTAACAAAGAAGTGGACTGTGGCTATTTTGTGCCTTTACATAATAACAGTGTATCTATACTTGAATGTAGCTTAAGAAAAGGGGAGAAAATTGCCCTGTTCGCGTTGACACTGCTTTGAAGGTACTCAGGTCATGCTGTAGCAGTGTGGCTGCCCTGGAAGGTATGGAGCCTGGAAGGCAGCAGTGTACCTATGCGGCAGAAGCAGGTGATGTACTGTGACCTCACTAAAACAGAATGGGATTGGGATAGGCTTAATGATCACAAATCAGATTCAGTTGTATACAAGGTGTTCCTGAGAGTTTGGTACCCTCTCACCTGTATTCTTCATGTGTTATGTGAGAATAGGAGAACCCTACCTTAAACAAATGCAAGTGACCCCCACTGTGGTACCTTGTGTCAAGTTTGGAGGACAGAGCTAAGATTTTTGTGGAGCTGCTGGGTATTTTAGTGACAATAAAATTTGAGTTGTTTGTTTTTTCCAAGAAGTCCAGCTGGGATGCAGTGAAGGTTCTAGAGGAGTAACCTGTCAAAACATACCTTTGTAGCTTACTACCAAAGTATAGCTTCATAATTTTAATTGACCTAGAAAAGCTAATTTAATATACAATGCATCATGGTAAACATCTTTAAATAGCAGGCAATGTCTTGACAGATAGACTCTGGAAAACCTTGTAGCAAGTTTATTGAGCATATCCAGCTATGTTCCTCTCAGAGGTTATTAACCCCACAGCAGAATTAATCAGTATAGAAGGAAGGTCTACACTTGACACAGAAATACTTCAGGGCAAGGCTTGTACCTCACTTTATGCTGATGCTGAGCAGCATGTTTTAAAGTATATGGTTTTGTTCTCAGAGTGTCCAAGTAGATTGTTTTAAATGTTTTCTAAACACATGGGAGTATGCGTGGACCTCTGTCTCAAGTGCTTTATTTTATTTATTTTTACTATCCCTACCCCTCAAGTGTAATTAGCACCCTCAGACAAGTGAAGTTCTCTTATTTGTCCCTAGAGACTGAAATCCTGTCATGGCATCCAGGTCAGTATCTTCTACTGGGTTACAGCTGCATTCTTTCTTTTGCATTTTAGTTACCAGAAGTTTTTCTTTCCCTGCAGGAGCTAGGACTTCCACATTACTGAAGATCTTTTTTTTCCTCTAGGAAGTAGGGCTGTCAAGTTTTCTTTGTGAGTCTATCCAAAATACTTACTAAAATACACTTGGTGTTTCACTCTATCACTTTTTCTGACTTCTCCACTAAGTTCTCCCATGCCAAAAGAACAGGCTATTAGTAATTAGAAATGTGCATATAAAAATCTACATTTGTATTTTTTGTGTTTTCCACGTTGCCTCTCAACAATTTTTTTTTCAAAGTGTCTCACTTTTGAAAGTGTCTTAACCCTTTCAGAACCTGTATTTGAGGTTCAATAAGGGTTCATACCAGAGCTGTGATACTCTGATACCAAACTGGCTCAGGTTCAGAAAAGTTACTGTTGTTGTAAAATAAATTTTATTTTGCTCATTGTCAAGTCAGCTACTGAACTGCTAAGAAAATTTTATTACTGAAAGATCTTATGTCACTTGGTCATACCAGATACCGGGATGTCTAAATGAGCATATTTCTCCTTTCCCAGTCTACTGGTGAGGTAGTTGCATGCCTAACTGGAGTGGAGAAAGATGGGGAGAAGGGTTACAGAGGCTGGAAAATTCAGAAAGGAGAAGTAGAGAAGGGAGCAGTTGAAGGCAGATAATTTTGAAAGGAATTAGGAGAAAGACCAAAGCCATGTAGGCATAATATTAAAGAAGGGAGTGAGACAAGTCATAGGGTAGATAATTGTCTCTGTGGGTGGGACATGTTCATATTAAGGGTAAGACTATAGAGCTCAAGTTGATAAGCTCTGCTGGACAATTTACATTTTATGCTGCCTCTAGTGTCAGGAAGAGGAAAAAGTGATGAAAGATGCTCCCAGCTGAGGGTTAGCGGTAAGTAGTTAGTGTCTTTGGATGAAGGATAGGCTTTCCCTCTGGGAGTGGAGGGAGGTGTATATGCAGGGAGAGGAGCAGCACTGAGGCCTGGTTACTGAAAAGGAGGCTCTAGTTCTCAGTGGTCCCTATGCAGGGAAGTCAAATGCAACTTACAATCACTAAAGAATGTCTCTTCTCACTAAAAGAGTCTGCAGTAAGAATCACAATTCTGGAGTCTCATAACTTCTGCCTTATATATTTCTGAGATCTAATATGTCTCAATCCCTTTGTAGTGGACAGTCCCCAGAGGGGATGGTGGCCTGTTCTTTCCAACAGTTTCTTGCTCCATCTGTTTCAGGGATAAAACTTTGTTGTGAACTTATGGATTTGAGTCCAGCTGTTCCCCTTGTTGTACATGCTGAAATTCAGTTGTTGTTAGTTCTTTCTAAATTTTTTTTTTCACCTTTAAGAATTATTGTTAGGCACAGATTTAAAAAATTGAGTCAGAAATTCATATAGCAGAGATTGTATGAACAAAGCAACTGTAAAAGCATTTTAATACAATCAGTCATTTTTTTGTTGTGTGGTTTGAAATGTTCTTTTATTCACAGATGTCACTAGATGTAGAAATAATAAAATACAGTCTTTCAATCTCAGTACATTTTAGAATTGCTTTGGCATAATCTTTGCCATACCTTATTCGTGGAAAGCCATGTGTTACATGTGGTTCAGGAACTTGGCTTGCAGCTGTGCAGTTTGTGTTCATTTTGCCCTTATTTATAACATGACCTTGTAATATCACTGTAGGCTTTCATGACTTCAGGGCTTAATTATTGTAATTCCCTTGTCAGTGGATTAGTGATGAGGCTAATCTGCTGCTTGCAGCTTGTTCACACTGTAGCAGTGTACTTCCTTGTGGCTTTCAACTGCCCTCATCATATTCAGCTTGCATTGTGTTTTTTACATTACTACTTACTACATGGTGTAATGTTTAAATTAGTTTTATGTATAAAAGTCTGAATGGACATGCCTTGGTTACATTTCAGGATGTTTTGTGTGTGTGTTAATCTAAACTAATTTTTCAGATTTTGCTGCAAGACTTACAAAAGGTTTCAGTCTGCAGATTAAACCACCTGAATATAGATGTCTGCATATTGGTGTCTATGTCAAGTAAACAGTCATTAGAATTGAAAGAGCATAGAGGGTGATCCAGGTGACTAGCCATTTGGTTGCTGAGAAGTAAATGGTTAGTGTTAATCGAGGAGCATTTGGGTATCCTAGAAATCTCATTAGGACTAATAGATACAATATCATCTTTGAAACACCCAGTCCTTTTGGAATGGCACCTGGAGACCAGGTGCAATATTCTAGAGCTTATTAAATGGCACTACACCTATGTTAAAAATTGATTCAAGCCTTAGGTGTTTACTTTGAAGTAAGATGAATTACTGTCTATACTCCATAACCTGCTCACTAGATCTCTGTTGACTTTAATGAGACTTGGGACACAGTCTCATATGTTAGCATCTTCATTTATGTCCCCTGTTTTCGATCTGAATCTGACCTATGAGGTCTTTCATCCATGGGATTTTTAATAATACCCCAAACCTTGACTGAAGACTGGCTGCATGTTTTAGTTCAAATTTTATTAATCTTAAATCCCGGGAATACTGTATTTTGTTTTGTTCCATAGCATTAAATTCTTTCAAACCTCAGAATGTTTTTTAAATGTAGCAATTATTTATGGCACTAAAATTCAGCAGTTTTACAGTGATAACTTTGCCTATATTTTGCCTCATGTAACTGAAAATAACGTGTATTGATCTTCTATGCCTTAAAGAAAAAAAGGCATATTTACATACTATCTATTGTATGTAAAGGAAAACTTATATGTACACAGTTACATAAATTGGATGGAGATTGTGCTAAGAGTCACATCTGTTAATTTCTGTTTTGAAACATCTCTGTCTGACAAGTTTCTAAGAATGGGTGGTTTGTCAAGCATTTCTCTATTGTTACTAGTTTAGGAAAGCATTTTCTAACTTCAGTATTGGTTTTGTCTGCATAATTTGGCTTTAAACTTGTAATTTAAACCTTCAGATACTCTTAGTTTTCTATTAGCCCTCTTCTTCCCATAGTCTGTGCAAAGAGCTCAATGCATATTGTTTTGAAGATGGCCTTTGAGTTGATGTATGTTTAAAATCTTTGGAAGCTTTTCTGACTAATTAAATATATGAAATCCAGGAGAATATGGTTTTAGGTTTAGTTAATGATATTTACCTGATGATAATTTTAGCCTATTGTATTAAATAGCTTGTATGAAATAACTTCAAAATGTACATTGTAAAAGACATTCCAAGCACTTCGCACCATAACTGTTGCACAGGTATCTTCAGGAGTAAAGGATTTCCCAGTCCCCACACCTTGCAGTGGTTTCGCCTCAAGGACATGGACAGTGCATGTGGTCAGTGTACCCAAGGGATTTTCCAGAACCACTGGGAGCACGAGGGCATTCCACAATACAAAGCCATCTGAGCTATTAGTCTGCTGCCTCTTCCAACCCAAGTTATACTCCTGCAAGATTGAAGTATAGGAGAAAACTTTTTGTGTTTTGTCAGTGCTTAGATGAAGTGCTGAAGCATGGGTTTGGCAAAGAAGGACTTACTGGAGCAGAAAATGGATAAAACGCCTAGATCAGTCAAAAATGTTCTTAACAGAACTTCCTGAAAGTAGAGGTTATCTCACTTCTGCTGTTGAGTTTAACTCTGCTGTATTTGTCATTTTTATCCCAGGGAAAGGGAAAAAAATTAACTCATGTATAGACTGAATGTGCTATCACCCTTACACATTTCAATGTAACTTCATGTAGTCTTTCCTTTGAAATAGCTATTTTGATGAAATTCCCTGCTATTAATGGATAGTAAGGTTACTAAGAAAGTAAATGTTTGTGTATTTTCTGTATAGCTCTTCTATGCCTGGTTTTTCCATTGTAGGCTGGAATAGTGGGAGTGAATATGAGAATGGTTAACGTAATCTATATGAGGCATAATGCTGAAGTTTGCATGTTCTGTTTGAGTTATATTTTACTGGTTTAAGTATGATAAAGGGTATTTTGTTAAGTTACTTCCTGCAGTAAATAATAGTGCTTTTCTTTAAGCGTGTGCTAGAAATAATGTCAAATGAAAAAATATTTTTGTATCAGATATGATTATATGAAAACACATCCTTCTGAGAAAATGCATCTAGCAGTGGTGGCCTGTGGTGAAAGACTGGAGGAAACTGTTACTATGTTGAGATCAGCCATTATTTTCAGCATCAGACCTCTCCACTTTCATATTTTTGCTGAGGACCAATTACATGAGCGTTTCAAAGACATAGTAAGTATTTGAAGAATGAATTCAATCAATTTGTAGCACAATTTGAGTAATATATTGCAATTTCTCTACTTGATACAGTGACAGAAATGCAGTGGTCTAGACATAAGATAAGACATTTGTAATGTTGAATGGAGATTTTTGAGGTTTTTTTCCTGTGGAAGAGTGCCAGTTGCTGATATCAACGTTCCTCCTAGAGATAGACCAAATCTTCCTGATTTGTCACCTTAAATCTGTTAAATACAAACCTATGTTCTGAATGCAAACCAGTTATCTGTTATCTTGTGTGAGCTTAATTAAAGTTAGCTTTACAAGAAAATATTAGAGGTCTGTCCTTTTTTGTCCCTCTGCTTACAGCATGAGTCAACCTTGAATTGTTGAGACAAACTGAAAACCAGTTTTTGAAAATGGTAGATATGGTTATGTCTGATTTTAGTAAATTGTAGTTAATAAATATAACATTATGACTGTAGTAACAGTTTTAGAAGCTAACTAGGATATAACTGTGGAAGGTTTTATTATTTTTGTGCTTAAAATGTCATATTAACTGTGACATGAATATGTTATACATGCTTATGTGTATATGCTAATGTTATGCGAACAGTAACTGGCAAAAATGGAGTAAGTTATTTTAAATTTAGAAAGACTTCCTGTTATTTCTCCTGTGGAAACTAGCTGAGGGGAGGAGTTTTATTTAATGTACTTACTTTTTGTAAATGCTAATTTGTTTTACTTCCTCTTCCTTTTGCATATGATGTGATATGATGTGTTTTCTTCATAGTGGCCTGCAGGTGCCCTTTTTTTTCGATTATTTTGATTAGCTGACAGATTTTTGTAGTTCAAGAAGCATTTCTGTTATGAAAAAGAGATGTAGTTGTGTTCAATTATGAATTTGAATGAGGGATTGATTTATTTTTTGTAATAGAATTGAACTGAAGTAATTTCTGTGATTTCTTCTTTTCATATAGCTTGACAAATTCCCCTATGAAGGAAAAGTTAATTACACGTTATATCCAATAACATTTCCAACTGAGAGTGCAGCAGAATGGAAGAAATTGTTTAAACCATGTGCTTCACAAAGGCTATTTTTACCAGTAAGTTACTCTGTAATAGGACAATGAAGTCTGTTTGTGAAGGATCAAGCTGTCCTTGTTAATCTGATATCTGCTTGGTTTAAAATGAAGGACTACTACTACTCCTGAAAGTTACTTTTATGACATCCTAAAAAATCCTGTGAATTTAACCACCTTCTGTGGCACTAATACCCTGTGGAATAAAAGTCCTTTTCTCACTTGCTGCATTATGGCACAGTATCCTCAGAGAGAGATATAGGTCATGTCATCCTCTCAGAGGTAAGAAGGATTTATCACACCTCATCTGCTCATTTGTTTGGAAAGTTTCCTGCATGCAGTGGGTCTGAGAAGTGTTAGAGAAAATGAAACAAGAAATGGGCTATTGTTGCCAGTGTTTTGTGCAGCCTTTTTTTATTTTGCTCGTCTAAGACACTTCAGAAATCATTCTTCAGGTTTGATGAATTAGAGCAGTAGCAACTGTCTCTTCTGGGGCTTTTACATCTCTCCCTTTTTTGATTATCTGCATGGGAAAGCAAGGGAACAGGAGCAAGATAGGAGCTCCTGTTAGAGTAATGTTTCACCTGGCCTGCAAACCTACTCCTGAGGAGCCCTGGCATATAAAATGTAGACTGAGTGCCTTTGCGTTACTATTCTGTATAAAACCTCTGTTTCCTTTACAAAAATTCTTTAAAATGAGAGGAGTGATGGCAAATTCATTGACTGCAAACTGTCAGCCTAAAATGAGTTTATTTGCATATGGCAAAAATGTGTTAAGCTTTATTGTGTAATGGCAGCAACTTCTGTTTTATGAAGAGAAGTTCAATAAAACTAAAAGGTTTGGGTTTAAATTTCTTTTTCTCACAGTTAATCCTCAAAAATGTGGATTCACTACTGTATGTTGATACCGACATCCTGTTTTTGAGGCCTGTTGATGATATTTGGTCTTTTCTGGGAAAGTTCAACTCCACACAGATTGCTGCAATGGCACCAGAACACGAAGAGCCTCGTATTGGGTGGTATAATCGCTTTGCTAGACATCCCTATTATGGAGTAACTGGAATTAATTCTGGAGTCATGTTAATGAATATGACACGTATTAGAAGAAAATATTTCAAGGTATGTGTGTTGACTTTATTGCATTTTCTGTGGACTTAAGTATTTTAATTCTAATCCTGTTTCAAATTCATGTGTATTTTTCAAAATCTTTTTCCTGTAATTGTAATAATTTTCTCAAAGTACGCTGTTTAAAATAGAATATAACTATTTTTTAAATGTCATTCACTGTAAGACTTGGAGTTCTTGAATGTCAAGTGTGCTTGATTGTTTTAATTTTTCTTAGTTCTGAGAGATCCTTGACTTGGTAGAATTTGCTCTAAATTACATTTACCAGTAGATATGCCAGCATTTTTAATTCAGTGTAGCAATCCCAGAAAAAAGTTAAAATAAACTTGTACCATGTGTAGTTGTATGACCAGGAGGTGGTGCTAAAACATTTAGTAAGGTGTTTAAAACGAAGGTTTCCAAATTTTGATCTTTTACATTGTAACCAGGTGGTTATCACCCTAAGTATCTTTTTATTTACTATGAAGTCATAGTTTTGTAGACAATTTAGTTCATCATGATGGTATTTACTACTACATGCATGAAAGCAGTGCACACAGCAGTAGAAATGGACGTTGCTTCTCAAATGGGAAGTTTTTTTCTTACATACTTGAAACACAAGGACAAAAACAGTGCTGTGTGATTATGCTTAGGGGAACAGTGCATTTCTGCTTAAGAGAAGTTTGATTAGGGAAAAATAGTCATGCAGTCAAAAACTTTTGGAAGTGCATCCGTAAGAGGGACAATATAAACTTCCAATAGACATTACTTCTCCCCTGTTTTCAATTTAATAAACAGCTTTCATCTTCAAAATCTTGCTATGTATTTTTGTTAGGAAAATTCAGAGAATTTAAGAAAAATGGGGAATGAGTTATCTCAGTTGCAGTTAAAGTAGAAAGTTATAGTAGCTATAGTATATAGCTGTATTTTCTCCAAGAAGAAAACTTCTCTGTATATGTCATCAGTGAAATCTTGCATTGTCTACTCTGTTTGTTTGTTTTACTGATTATAGCATATGGAGAAATGAAAATACTGAAAAGTATAATGAGAAAAACATGGGACTGAAAACTGCGTGTATCTTAACCTCTGACAATGCAGTTCTGTGTAGTGAATTATTGTAGTGTTTACTACACTAAAAAAAAAAGTTGGTCTTTTATTCATACTGTACCAGAATTCTAGTTGGGCTTCTCAGTACGTCTTAGATTATCAATTCATTGGAAACTTGATGCGTCTTTACTAAAATTTGGGTTAAAATTTTCAAAAGTGTGCGTATTATATAGGCTAATAAAATTGTCAATAAAATTAACTGTTGTTTTCTAGAGAATAATATGAAGTCCTTTCTCCTTAACACCTAAAACTGGTGTTTTCTTCAAATTTAGGTTTATATATACAGATTTATGTAGGTGAAATAATTAATGAGTATTTTGAAATTCAAAATGGAACATTGCCACTTTCCCTTGGCTCTAGAGGGCTGGAATATTTTCCAAGTCCTAAAAATATCTGCTACGTATTCCTGGTATTGCCATGTGTATTTATTATGCAATGAAACATGTCAGACTGTTCAATGAAAACCAACCTTGGAGGAAGTGAATTTTTTATAATTACTCTTTATTACAGGAGTGAGTATCTGATTTATAAGACCTCATAGTAAGGCAAGGCATACATCCGTATGCTTTTCTCATGATCTTGCTGGCAAACTTCAGTATACCTAACATGATGGACAGTTTCTGGCTAAGTGGGCCACTGAACTTCTTTCTGTAGTGAGGAAGATAGTGTGTCATAACTCTTTTGGGGAATCAGAACAAAAACAATTCTTGAATTGTTCTGAAAACATCCATCTTAATGCTCAGATTGTTCGGTATGTACTGTACTAAAAACAAGTCTGCTTGATGAGTTGCAGGCTAAGCAATCATACAATTAGGGGAAAGGAACTGAGACTGGAGTTAGCTACCCAGTGCTACTACATTAAATATTCAGAATTATGAAACAACACTTGAGAAAGGGAGGTAGGAACAAAGCAAAGCTTCCTAATAGCAAAGCACATGATTCAAAGCCCTTTTTGATGAATTTAGTTAACAAAAATAATAAAAAAGACAATTAACCCATTCCCATGCTCAGTTGTTTTAAATGTTAGAAATGCATCATTTTCTGCTCATAATAGTCATATTCTTTGGCATCCTTTCTAGAGCGTTACTGTCACTTCAAACTTAGACTTCTGCTTCCGCGTGTGATGCATATGTACTTCTGTTCCTTGCTTTCATATGTCTTCTGAATCTCATATTTGTCCAGGAGTGCTTTTGTGTGCACTGTGGCTGTTCCTCAAACATTTAGGACTAGTGGTACACCTAAGGAAATATTCTTTCACTTTTGCTTGATTGTAAAAAGTAAAATAGGCTCAGAATTACCTCTGAGAGGAGATTACCTCATGATTTCTAGACCATACTGCTGCCTTAGTCCTTTTACTTATTGGAAAGTGTCCTGTAGTATCAGGCTTGTGGTAGCATTTTCAGTCCAGCCAGAACAGTTTGGGGATGTCTAATCAAGAGACCTACTAGGTTACCTGAAATTTAGGAGTGATAGTGCTTGATCATTCTCCTCCTCTATCATAGTGAGATAGTGCAGCCTGGGTAATGACTAAGGAGGAAATGAGGTTGTTATACAATATTGATTATTGAGAGCTTTAGAGAGCACTCAACAGGGGAGCCATTTAGTTTATTTTCCCTTAGTACCTAGAGTGTGGTCCTACAAGCTTGCAGAGTGTAACAGGGCCCCAAAAGTGCACAAGCTTTATTACAAAAGCTCTACTGTTCATGGAGACTCGCAGAGACTGTTTTCTTCTTCAGGTTCCTTGAATGGCTTAATAAAAGGAGGGTTGGTCATTAGGAAAAATTGCAACCTCACAGCAAAACTTTGAAATGTAGTTGAGTCTATACACAGTAGCAAAGGAACTACTAATCTCAACTCTTTGGAAGAGAGAGGGTAGGTGTAGAGTCTGTCCTAAATTCAGGAGTAGGGGCTAATACCCCTTGCCAACAACACTGCAGATGCTTTTGGACCTTACAGGTAACTGTTCCATGTTGTGTCCTGTGAACTATTCCAGTCAAATACAATAGAACTAGAAAATGCTTCATTGTTTTGTAGGAATGTCTGAATTTGTTTATATTCATTCAGGAGGCTCAACAAATTCTTCAAGGAGTATATAACGTCTGGGAATTTTTGTATCTTTTAAAAGCTGTCTCTAGATCTTTTTTATATGACACTGTAGTGGCTAGAACATTTATCTAAACAGTGGAAGTCTTGAATCAGGATATTTCTCTAATGCTGTGGATTTAAAACTGTGGGTTCTTTGTCTATTGTAGTTTTTTCAGCCCAGAATAACAGACTGAGCTGCTTGAGGCCTCTAAGCATCTTTCTTCTTTGTCACATTCATTTGTAAAAGTCAGGAGGAGCCAGAAGATGGATAAATAAAAAGTAGAATCAGAGACTTCAGCTAAAGGTTACAGTGTTTGTCTGGGTAGCAATAAACCTGTAGTTCCATGTGTTGCTCCAGCATTAAATTGTCTTTTATCCACTTACTTATTAAAGCCTCAATCTTCTTAGGACTGTCAGGTTTAGTCATTTTAGACAAGTATCCTAACTATTTGGCTATCTGTGGTGCTTAATGGAAGTTGTTACTCCTGGTCCTGACTATGTTATCTGTCTTGTTGTTTTAAGTCTCTGTGTATATACACAGAACAAATATATGCACTGTGCGCACAGGTGTGTGCATTCATTTATTTGGACAATACTCTGGGGCACATGGTGTGACTCTTGGGAAGGGCCAGGAGTGGGACTCAGATCCTTATGGGTCCCTTCGAACTCAGCGTATTCTCTGATCTATACAGATACGTATGCATGCATGTATGTGTTACTGAATATACTGTGGTCATAAAACAGTGCATAACTGGGCATGAGACTAGAATCCATAATGGAGCTTCTGATGGTTAGTGCCTGCATGTTGTCTTTGCTAAGCAGCAGTTATAAAATGGGAATGTAAAACACACAAGAGTATTTAGGATATGGAAGAGATAGTAGTAGATAACTTCTTTTGTATTTGTATACGTATAGATGTAGTTATTTTTTTAAACTGGAAGAGATGTAGCAAATACCACAGATATGGTGTTTTAACATAAAAAGTCCTAGACCAGTGAGGCAATATGAATAGAGAGCAATGACTTTTATCACACTTATTAAGAAAGTTAGTTGTTGTTATTCCTGAGATGCAGGCCGTCATGGAAAGGAACAAGTTCTTAGAAAATCAGACAAGCCCCCAACACCGTTGTGTGTTTTTTTCTTAAATCTCTTTAACATTCATTGCTTGTTGCTGAATATTGGAGAGAAGGCTTATATTCTGAAAATCCTTAAATTATCATAGAATTGTTTCTGAAATTTACTTGACAAACTTCTGAAAAGCAGTTCTATCAGCATTCTACTTCTCAAGCTGTTTAACCTCACCACAAGTTACAACAGAATATTTTAAAGAAGGAGAACGTATAACTATTCCAGTAGTTTCTCTTGCTCTGTGACTCCTATGCTGATGTCATTATACATCACTGTTAATAAATTAATGTTTAACTCTTTTTTATTTATGCAAAGGTTACTGAAATATTACATTTCCAGTACTTAAAATCTGACTGCATTATTTGTCAAGTAGTGTTGTTTCTAGATGTCTGGCTATGTGATATATATTGTTTCCTGCTTTGCGTCTTCTTGGGATATACTGCTATTAAAACTCTACAAGTGAAATGAAAATTATATTAAATAATGACTTTAATAACTTAAAGTTATATTTCGGTCAATATTCTATGGATGGCAAAGTTCAGGTGAGGGAATAATCTTTATGCACTGTGATTCAGTCCAATTTATTTGCTTTTTGGAAGATTTTAGCTTGGTCTTAAGCCTGTGTTTTATTTTGTTTAATCACATTTCACTGAGTCTAATGATAATTCTTACTAGAGAAGAATTCTCTTATGCATTTCTTATACCTGCTCTCATTGAATACTTGCAGGCAATCATAGTCATAAATTTTTTAGGACAGAAGGGACTGTAATATTCTGTTTGGTTTCTTACACAATATAAACTATAGATCTTTTTTTTTTTTTCAGTAATTCTTGTCTGAGATCTGATAGTATTTCTTGTTTTAGTCTTCTGTTCTAAAAGCCCTTCATATTCGATGGCTGAAATGATTTGAGGAGAGAATAAAAACTGAACTGCTGATTTGTGCACTTTGTAGTTTGTCAGTGTAAAGCTCAGAGAAGAAAGTCTTTGATACTGTAATTCAAAAACTGAGTCTTCTGCTCCTAGTAATCTGTCTCTTAATATGATATTCTTGTATGCAAATCTCAAACTATACTGGAGTTCTAATTTAATATTTTTTTTGGCAACCTGTTAAAAAGAAGCAAGGGTACAATTCTGTACTTGTTAGGAATTTTCTCTGGGACTTTTTATTATTCCATCTTACTCTCACAACTGAAGTACAAGGTAGAGAGTGAGCAACCTTGTTCCTTTTCTGTTCTATTTGAGCTTAAACATGGTGTAAAGATAAGAAATTATCTTTGGAATATGTAACCGGTTAAACTGCAGATTTTAATCTCTTTGGTAATATGGCCAAAAGAGTAAACAGTAAACCAGTTTACTCCAAGTAGCACCTCTGTAACCTGAACCTTAGAAGAAGAACTTCTTTCAATTTGAAGCGATTCTGCTAAATCAAGAAATTTGGCATTTACTAACAGCTGTTGGTTTAATATCTTACTGACTTTTACTAGTGAAAAGTTATGCCTTTGCTGGGGAAGTTCAAGTTTAGTAACCAAAAAAATTAGTTCAACTGGATGAAAATTCTTTTGAAAACCTTTGAAGGATCTTTGTATTTTTGTGCACTATGTTGTAACCTGTATTTGTTGTCTCTATGTTTGGAACTATTTAAGAATTAATTTTATATTGAACTGGTTTAAATTTTTGGAGATATTTATCACTCTGTGATGAAGAGAGAAAGTGCATGAAGTGTGGATATTTAAATACTCCCCATCTACTTGCTGCATCACTTGATTAAGTTTTGGTGTTAGATCCTACTGCTGCATAAAAAACCCTTGCCATTTCTGAGAACTCTTGGCTTAAGATGTTTGAAGAAAATCTTGAAGACAAAAATCTAATGTAATAGAAGTAGGAGATGCATCAAATTTTCCTTCTAAGTTAATAATTGAGAAATAAAGCATATTGGAAGTGTCCATAACTATTTTCCTTAGATGGGTTTGTTGGTTTAAAAGGAAGAAATCATCTATACATTTGAATTGTAACTTTGAAATGCAAATTACTACGATTGTGTAAGGCATTTCCTTATATATTATAGGTATAATTTTCCTGAATATGTGTTGTTTTGTCTTCTGCTTCATAGAATGATATGACACCAGTCCGGTTACAGTGGGGAGAAATTCTTATGCCACTACTGAAGAAATACAAGTTGAACATAACATGGGGTGATCAGGATCTATTGAACATTATGTTTTTTCACAATCCAGGTAAATCCACACTGATTTTAAGTCTAACAGTAGAAAGCTGATCTTTTCCATGATGTTAAAAAATCTAGGAAAATACTCTTTTTAGCAGACTTTTCTGTGAAAGCATTCAAGGGACTATGTGCTCCTTTTGTTCTCTGAAAGTGTTTACTTCTAGAGTTTATGTTGAGACACAACACTGGAGCTTGTTAGAGTGCAATGAACTGTTAGATTTCAAAACAACTGTACAGAAATCTATGAAGCAGCCTTAAGAAAAAAAAGAGATTAGTATATTTCCTGAGACAATTTTGATACTTAATCCAGAGCTCTCATTTTTCCACACAGAAAGTCTTTATGTCTTTCCTTGCCAATGGAATTATCGACCTGACCACTGCATCTATGGAAGCAATTGTAAGGCAGCTGAAGAAGAAGGTATATTTATTCTTCATGGAAACAGAGGTGTGTACCACGATGATAAACAACCAACTTTTAGGGCTGTCTATGAAGCAATAAAAAATGTAAGTATTTTCAGCATTGTACTTATTATTTTTTAAGGTATTTTTATCTGCAGTGCTACATGTATTTTGTTTGATACTCACCTTAAGTGCAACAAAGTAATTTTTTTCTCTTTTAAGCAACTTTATGTGTTTCATTGGTTTCTTCTTTATTATTTGGATGAAGTTCCAGTATATTCCTGTTGTGATGAGCATCTTTGGAAACATAGTGCAGACTATGTTTAAGTTAGGATTCTAAAACATTGCCCGTAGTTGTCAATGCTTATTTAAAAGGCTGTATTCTCATTCATTTAATGAATCGTCTGGTAAACTTTTTACATGAGCATTTGAAGATCATAGAATATCTGAACTGGAAGGGACCCACAAGGATCATTGAAGTCCAACTCCTGGATCTGCATAGGATCATTCTCAAGAGTCACACCATGTGCCTGAGAGCACTGTCCAAATGCTTCTTTAACTCATACAGGCTTGGTGCTGTGACCACTTCCCTGGGGAGCCTGTTCCAGTGCCCAACCACTCTCTGGGTGAAGAACCTTTTCCTAATACTCAACCCAAACCTTTCCTGATAGAACTTCAGACCGTTCCCTCAGGTCCTGTCCCTGGTCACTACAGAGAAGAGATCAGTGTCTGCTCCCCCTCTTCCTCTTGTGAGGAACATGTAAACTGTGATGAGGTCTCTCCCCAGCCTCCTTTTCTCGAGGCTGAACAAGCCATCACCAGAAGCTTTATTTTTCTGGATATTTTAAAATGCAGGAAAAACCTCATATTCCCAAAGTTCTTAAGTATTTATTGCAACATTTTAATACTCGTGTCTAGATTTGGATTGTAAAAAACTTTTTATATACTGTGTTTGACCTTTTCTAGAGAATCAGTGTATTAATATGTTGTTGTTCTTCTAAATACTAAGCACAGTGACGTCTTTTCATTCTGCAAATAAGTAATCTAATAAACTATTTATCGCTGCATCAGTATACTCACTGAAGAGCCATAAAATTTAGCACTGATGCACATTTTAATGTAGCAGGCTATTGTGTGTGTATAACCTACAAAAGTCAATAGTATATTTTAATGTTGCTTTATTACATGTTGTCATATAGATATAAAAATGAAGAAAAGTACTTCTGGGGATCTGAGAATACATTGTAGGGAAAGTGATTGTGTTTCCATAAAAATATGTTTTCTTTGTTTCCTTTGAGTATTGTCAAAAACAGAAGAAAAAATTATTTCCTGTTATATATGATCCCATTTGGTATATGAACATGTCAGAGAAAGTATGTAAAACACTGCTGATTTAATGGTAATATGATGAACAAAATTATGTTACTTCAATATGCTGTTTTAACTTATCATTTGTTTATAAAAATATAGCACTGTTGAATTAATGACTACTTTATTTCATGCCTATGTTAAATATAGTATGTGTTTGACTATCATTCAGTTTAATGAAACTTCAGGTCTATCACTTTTCATATTGCTTTCATTATAATTTGATAAGAATTATGTTACTTAAAGGTTATAAGCCATTTGAGAAAGTTACCATAGAACCAGAAAAGTAACCAGAAATCATTTTAGATCTGTAAATTTTTAATTTGAAAGGTAATTTTAAATTTCTTCCTTGACTGTCTGAATATGTTCATTTGCTTACATTTAAAAATAGTAAGTCTTCCATGTTATGCTTATGGAAAGCACTAGAGAATATTTCTGTACTTTGGAGGTGTTTTTCAGTTATTACATTCAGAAGCACTCTGAATGCTTGAAAACATTTAATAAACCTATAGAAAGCAAATATGATGCTCAGAAACATTTTTATAAAACTCTAATCCTCTGAATAATGACAATTTTCCATATTGACCTTAAATTTTCTTTTCTTAACCTCTTTACAGTATTCATTTGGAGATGATCTGGTTCATTCACTGCTGCAGCCCCTAGAACTGGAATTACAGAAAACCATGCATACATACTGTGGAAGAGTTTACAAAGTATTCATAAAACAACTAACAAAAAGCATAAAAGACTTGTATGCCAGAAGATCAAAGGGAAGGTGACTTTTGACTCCTAGCTGTTATATCAAGAGACTGAAGTAATATACTGGTCAAAAGATGCAAGAATTTTAATACAGCTTGAATGGGCTCTTAATGTGCCCAGACAGAAGTTTACTAGCATACATAAAAATGAAGAAAATATTCACGTAATGAAGAACAGGAACTTTTTTCTGCAGAGGTGACTTTTTGCTCTTTTGAAGTTTAATCACTGCTAATGTTTATCTTGGTTCTGATGATTTGGGTGTTACTGACTTCTATGGTCAGTGCTTTCAGTCTGACCATAATTCAGTTATCTAATGATCAAACAAAAAAGGAAGAAATGAAGATGGCTCTGTTTGAGAGTGTACCTCATATATTGTCTAAAATTATGTTAAAACTGTGAATGTAGCAATAACTGAGTCAGCAGCACTAACCTCACTTTAAAGGTGCGAGCCTTTATGTAAACAAAGTTGTTTACAAGTGCAGAAAATACTCTGTTTTCAACAAAATGGGTTGTAATTATCGACAATCTGTATGTGCCTTTACATGTTCATCTCTTACATGTTGAAGTACTGTTTTGACAATCTTGTTTATCTCAGATGTGAACTGCACGCTATAAATAGGATTTTTTGAGAAGCTGATAACTAGTATGTGATACTAGTTTTCTCCATTGGTAAATACGGAGACTTTATATTAAAAAGCATTTGTTTGAACGTTGTAGAACCATTAGCTCTAAAAGGTAGAGCAGAGTTGAGAGGGTTTTAAGTAAAAATTCAGTTTGAAGTTGCTTGTCTTATGATACTTCTTAAAAAATTCATGGTTTTGCAGCTTTAATAGGGCATTTGGGAAACCAAGAAAAACCCAACAGTGAAAATCTGTTGCTGTTGTATTTCCATACTAGGAATTATTACCTGATGATTGTTATAGAGTATGTAGGACCTAAAAGTGAAGAGCTGTAGTAAGAGTTCTGATGCTTCATCAGACTGTGTAGTAGATAGGTTTCTTAGAGAATATATCCTGTTACCATATATTTTTAAATAACATGGCTTTAAAATAGCTTTGGGGCAGACTCTCAATGCAATGAATGCATTACTGTCAATAGGGTGATAGTGATTTGCAACAGGTAAGGATTAGGCTTTCTTCAACTGTCTTAGTGAAAAAAGAAGTACTGTTTATGCAATACAAACTTTTTTCCCAGAGAAAATGATGAAGAAAAAGGCAGAACTCTAGTGTTACAGTAAAATATTTAAGCTTACATGGTATAAAATGTATTTGTAAAGTATATTTGAACTTAGATAACCTGTCTAAGTGAGATGAAGTTTTCCTAAAGTGAGGTTTTGGATTCCAGAAAAGTTCCTGTGTGTTGAATATGGAGGATCCGCTCACTGACTTGCACCTTCATCCCAACCCCATTTTAGAAGCTTGATTTTTTTTTTAACTGTTTCCATGTCAAAAGTAGGCTGCCTCTGATTTCCAGATTCATGTCAGTTGAGCAAATGCTTTAGCAGTACAAAAACGCACTACACTGTAAGCAGAGTTTATATTCTGTTTCTAATCTCCCTGCGGGCTCAGGGTGTAAATTTCTGGGATGAAAATTAGGAAGCAGTCTGCCTTGCATATAGATCTCTTTTCCTTGCTGTGTAACCTTTTGAAGACTGAAAATGGAGAAATCTGTGTGAAGGTGAATACTGTGACTGACTGATTTTACAGTATGCAGTGCATTATTTTTTTACATAAACACTGATTTTTTTATCAATTCGTCTTCAGCTTTCTTTTTTACTTGTACTGTGTGCTTTTATTTAAAAAAAAAAATCTTTGAGTTGTTTTTTGTTTGTCTTTGCAGACATATATGCTGCATTATTTGACTCTCTTTTTTGAGTGAAAATTACAATGAAACACTGCTTATTTACTCACATTTATGGCTGTGATGGTATTTGTGACAGATTAAATTAGATGAAACTAAGGGGTAAGCTACTTCTTTAGCTTATCTGTAGGAAAACACTAGACTCCAGTTTCCTCTACCTGGTTTATAAAGGTGTCTCCAAAAGCATAGACATAGATATTTCCACTTCTTAGAAGTCTTGAGTTTTCTTTTTCAGATTTAAAGATTTTTAACTATCAGACAGGTTTAACAATATCAATTTACTCATAGTATGATTTTTTTTTACTCAATTAAATGGAATGCTCATGTATAATTTAAATGAATGTGTAGACTCTTTGTCCCATTTTTTCCTAATAAATTACCAATTTTGAATAGTTATTTTTTAACATTCTCTCCTGTGGTATCTAAGGTGATTATGATAATTATCATAGCTTCCCTGCCCACTTCACTACTTTGTGAATGAATGGTATTTGGAACTGCTCCAGTAATTTTATGTGTTAAAATAAGTTTCAGAGAACTATAATGTGAATGTAAGACTTTTATTTTATTAGAGGAAGTGGATTCTTCTGTAAGAGTGTAGCAGGGAGGATGCTGAAACTGAAACCATACACCGTGTAAAGCTCAACAAGAACAATATTTATTACCAAGAGGTGGCCAACAAAACGAGAACCTGAGAGAGAGGAAGGAGGAGGAAAATAAGCCCTCAGTATGACCCCCCACTCACTCAGGTGTTGCATACGAGGTTTCTCTTACCAACCCCAGAATGCCTGGAATTACCCATTCTTGGAGTGTTGGCAGGCTCACAAGATGGCGGCCATCCCCGCAAAAGGCAACATGGTCCTTCAGTGTGAAGCTTGAGTTCCACTCCCAGCACGAGCGATCTGCTTTTTATACAATTAAGTGGTGACATCTACCTGGGCAGGTGTGGTCAGCACCACCCAGAGAGGCCTTTGGTCCCTCCCCCCGTTATACAGGTGGCATCTCTTCTGCACATTCGTGGGTACCTTGGAATTTCCCTGCGCCTGCATGCTACACCTCGGGGGGGTCTTTCCTAAATGAAAATGAGGCTTACTTCATCCTCCTCCTCTTCACTGTCTCCGTCAAATGCCCTTGAAGGGCTATCAGCCAATAGTGAGGTACCAATTAATTATAGTTTATACAAAATGCTTCCTTCAAAGACAAAGTTCCCATTTATCAGTGCTTGTTTTCTCATAACTTGACAGGAAAAGAATAGACTCTCACAGATGGCTGGGCCAAACACAGACCAAAGTAGCAGCATATAATTAAGCACAAGTACAAAGAGACAGTAGAAGTATAAAGTAATGAGAAGATACTTCTCATCACCATGGATCTTGGAACAGGTCTTAGATCTGTCTTATGGGGTTGTTGCTGTCAATCTGAGCATTTTTCTGTGGACAGACACTCAGAAGTGATGTCATAACTTGCATTGTTCAAAAGGAACCTTAAGTATTTATGATCTATATCTAATCTCTTTGAATATCTTCTGTTTCTTTTTTTGGAAGTTTGGTTCTGTCCAGCTACATTTTTCTGCATATTTGAGAAAAATAACTGAAATTCCTACAGAGTTTTGCACAAGTAACAGCCAAGTTATTTGCTCAAGTTGCCCAAGTGGGCAAAGCATGAACCCAGCAAGTAAAAAATTAAAAAATTAACCATGAGTGTGTATGCTTTAGGTTCCCTTAGAAAAAAGAAGAATGTTTTTTGATCTAAGTTTAACGGTACAGAGAAATACAACTTGCTTTCTGTATTTAACTGCCAAATCTTAAATAATGCAGGATAATTTTCTGTAGAAAGGCAGGTTGCCTCACAGTTGCTTCGTAGACCTCGTAGTCTGCTTGAAACTATTACTCAGGTTTAAAAACAGAAGATGTTTGCAGAGGTAATAGGAAATTTCTCACTCTAGGAAGTGAGGAGAAAATATCTTTTTAAGGTAGTTCTCAAAATCTCTCCCTTCTAACCATTTAGTGGAACTATGTAAGAATAGCTTGTCCTCCAAGATTATAATGAAATTTAAGATTTGTAGTTCTCCAATGCCTTTTTACGCCTTTGTGGGCCTGTTAAAATTCTAAGTTTCTTGAAGAAATATCAAGTAAGTGGAAATTCTTAAGGTGAAGTTCAATTGTCTCTTCAGTTTTGCGGGTGTTTTATGTACAGCTGCAGTCAATTCTTTAGAGTCCTTGTTTAAACTTATGAATGTGCAACTTCCTGTATATTTGCTGGCAGATTTCTTCAGCACTTCTTTCTGCTCTTCTCCCCCTTTTCCCTGCACTGCTTTTAAAAGGTAAGCACAAAGCTCTTTTTTCTCTTGAATGCTTATAAAAATTACAGGAGGTATTACTATCGGTCTCTTTGCAGAAAACTGTAATTAAAGAAGGACCTGTATTCCTACTGTGGTTGGGTTTTATTTTTTCTTTTTTCTTCAGATTGCTATTTGGTGATGTTTGGATAAGAGGAATTTCTGAGCATTTAGAAAAGTCATTATGTTCCTTGAGGAATCATCTTGTAGTTTCTTCCCTGAATCGGTATCTCTGTTCTTTCTTATGCTAGATGCATGGCTACAGTCTGCCTACTTGATCTATATGATTCCAAGTTCCTTTAATCAAAGCAGTGACTGTCAGTTCTTCTAAATCTGTATTTTAAATGCCTATCCCATACCTGGGTGCCACCTTAGTTGCACA
Organism: Corapipo altera; assembly: GCF_003945725.1. Taxonomy (NCBI): domain Eukaryota; kingdom Metazoa; phylum Chordata; class Aves; order Passeriformes; family Pipridae; genus Corapipo; species Corapipo altera. The sequence goes on from NW_020884873.1 coordinate 38,481,857, forward strand.
AACCTAGTCTGTTTCCACTTAGAGATGACTTGGGTTGGAAAAGCCTTAAACCTCATCTAATTCCAACACCTCCCACTAGACCTGGTTGTTCAAAGCCCCATTCAACCTGGCCTTGAACATTGCCAAGGATGAGGCATCCACAACTGCTCTGGGCAAACTGTTTCAGGGCCTCATCACCCTCATAGTAAAGAATTTTTATCCTATATCTAATCTGAACCTTTCCTATTCCAGTTTAAAGCCCTTTCCCCCTTGTCCTGTCACTACATGCCTTTTTACAAAGTCCCTCTCCAGCTCTCTTGTAGCCTCTCTTCAGGTACTGGAAGGCTGCTCTAAGGTGTCCATATTTGATTTAATTTTCTTGTTTTAGTTTCCAGCTGTACCCATAGGAAAAAAATAGTGAGATACCAAGGAATGAAGAATTTTTCACAACAGAAAACAGAGAACTACAGATTTCTGAAATATAATTAGCAATTTTCAAATAGTGTTCTGTCTTTGAATCTGATTTCCAATTTGGTAGATGTAAGGGTTGCATCTTGGTTCCATCAAATATTTGACTTTTCCTGTGTTAGCCCCTTATGTGGAAGGATGGGCAGATAACTTTTAAAAGACCAATTCCTTGTTTACTGTGAATTTCAAGGAAAGGAACTGTAAGATATCTGTAAGAACTGGAGATTTTTAGTATCACCCTATCTAAACTCTTTGAAACTAGTAATAACTGCCCACTTGCTTCTGTATGGTGATACTGGTTCTGCTTGTTTTCTGTTTCCCCATGCTAAAAGGGGAGGGAAATGATGTGGTTGTTTGCTTCTCCTTGTTAGTTCCTGGGCTCCTGTCTTTAGAATTCCACATGACACTTAAAAGCCAACAACCAAAACCCAACTTTCTGAGTCAAAGCTGGAGGAGAATAGCACATTAATGCCCTCATTTAGGAACGTTTTCACTGGTCATAGGCCTTACTCATAGATTAGATGACAGGACACTTTCCTTGCACTGTTTTATCATAACAGGTCTGCAAAAGCAGGACTTCTCAGGTTTCATATAGTTTGTTGCTGTTTTAAGAGCGCCAAACTAGTAAAAGAAAGGCGTATTATATTCCCAAAGTAAATCCATTAGAAGCCTTTAAGCATATAATCTAAGACTTTAATCATATAATCTAAGCCTATAGTCTTTATGTGTTATGCCTGCTTTTCAAGATACCTATTAAACTAATGTCCTCTCTCAAATTCCACTTCCTTCCCTCTGTGCTGTTTTCCACATATAATTTATTGATTTATTTGCTTCTTTAGAGCAAAGCAAAATTTTGGGAGTTTACCTTAATAATGTCTGCTTGAAACCAAATAGAGTTTTACAAGGAGAGGAAAGAGACTGTGAAATTTGTTTGCTAGATATCATTTCTGCTCTTCAGACTTCTCTAAGGCCATGGAGTACAAATATGGATCTTACATGTGGCTTCCTCACTGCTTGGAGAAGTGCTGCTAGGTTACACTGTCTTTAATTTTCTCATTACTAGCATTGAATACTGATAGCTAAAAATGCTTTGTGTGCCTTCCTAAGTGGCCTTTCTATTTTATGCAGTTCATATTAAATTATTAAACTGAGATGAGCAATTTATTAGCATTTTCTACCACCTTCATATTCTGGGAGGTCGCTTTCTCTCCTGTTCTTCCTTTGGGTAATTTAATATCATGCCCTCATTTTCAGAATTATAATCTGGGTACAATAGTTCCACTTTTTCTCTTATGTCTGTGTCTTATGAATGTTTATATTCTGCCAGTCATTTCTGCACACATTTTACTAGAGCAATTCACATTAAATCAGTCTGTAATGTTCATAAGAACTGCTTTGAAATACAAAAGTAGATGTAGAAGGTATCTTAAACTGCAAATCTTTGTGGTTGAATTAATGAGTATTTAGGACATGGTTTTTTTAGGCTTCCAAGAAAATGAAAGCGATATAATCAGTTTTAACTCCTGATTTAAGACTAGGAAATTAGATTTAATTAAGGCTGATGCTTTAGCCTTATAATGCTGACCTACTACGTCTCACTGAGCAGCTGGTGCCTAGGAAACTCTGCTTGCCTGTTGGATATCATGAAACTCCTGTCAAGTATTTCATGCAGTTCTGACTAGTCACTGCTATTGCTATTTTTTTTTCATTTTAACATACCTGCTATATTTTACTTTATTGTTTGGTTTTACATTTTTGTGGCATGGATAGTATTATTCAAGGTGAATTTGGATTGTGAATCTAAGCCCAAGAAATAAAAACCCTCAATTTTGCTACCCGAACTGTGTTATATGATTCTTTTTCAATTTTATATTTTTTACTACTCTTGTGGGTAAACTTGGTGTATTGGGGGTTTACTGCCTCTCATGGGTGCTGATCTTTTCTGCTTGTTTTTCCTGGTTTGCCTCCTTTCTCCACTACCCCTCCAGTCTCCTTGCTGCGTGTCTGTTTCAGGAGTTGGTGTCACTCCTCATGATCTTTCTGGATCTTTCTGGTAGCTGTTATGCCCATTAGTCAGTAAGGCTTCTGCCACCAGGTACATGCTTCCAGAACTGTTGGCTGTAATAAGGTAACTTTATTCCCAGCTGAAAGGGTACCCTGGAGCAGGTGTGCTGCTTTCTCCAGAGTGCTACTGAATGAGTGTGGCTGGGCACCTAAGCATGTGCTTTACCAAGCACAGTTCATAAGCAGTGCTGTGTGTTTCTTTGCTGTAACTCGGGGAATAAATTTAGTTTCCCTTTCAGCTTTGTGTAGACTATTACAAAATTTTAATTGTCTTTATTTTTCTGTAGAGATAAAGGGCTTTTTACTAGAGGCATGCTTTCAGGAAGAAAGCTTGGCTATTGAAGCCATTACAATTAAAAGGAGATGATCTGAGCCATTCCGAGTGCCTGAGGCAGACAGGCTCAGCAGGGCTTCAGAGAACAGTGTGAGCAAACACAAGTACCAGGGCACCGGGTGTGCAGCAAGGGGCTTGGTCTCTGCCCTGTTCCTGTAGGTGCTAGACAACCTCTGAAGAAAAAGCAATCTTCAATGAACTCTTCTTTCTGTGCAGGTACAAAGAGAGAAAATTGATTTATGACTTCAAAAGGCTCAAACAAAGTTTTAGAGGAATTGCAGAATGCAAGAGTGTGCACAGTATGTAAAATGATTCTGGCTGAAAAATTAACAGCTGCAAATAGGCAATTGAAACACACAGGTTTTTGAGAAGTACCTTCTTCACTGGTCCATAAAAACAATGAATAAACTAAGCAAAAATTAGTAATGGTAGGATATTGCTCAAAAACTAGATCAATATCTTATACTTGCAGTAATCCAGTTTACCTATTCTGATTTTTTTCTTTGGCCAGAAGGATAGGGTGAAAATGACAATTGATTTAACTTGAAGAATAAAGCATCAACAGTTTGTTATTGTAAGAAAAATGAAACAACTAGCAAATATGCTTTGTTTTTGATGTTCTAGATGTCAAGCAGTCCCTAAATTAATTAGAAGTCACTTTATTAATGTACATTTGTCAAGGACTACATTGGGATGAAGTTTCATATTTTTGTACAAAAATACGTCTGTATTTTTATAATTTGCAGGGTCTGTTTGAATTAATACCTTTTTGCAAAATACATATCTTTTAAGAACACCACATCCTGTACCATAACTTTATAGTAACTGTTAGATGTAAAAGTGCTTGTTCTCTTAGAGTGGTATCTGAAAATATGTAATTTTTAAGAAATAGATTGTATGGTGCCTTGAGCCTATCACTGCTCTTCATCTAAATTATGACTTTCTGAGGATGCAAACATTTTTTCCTGGTGTCAGCAAAGGAAGTGTCCATTACCCTAAAGAGCACTGGAGATCGGAGACAGTTCTGACATGATACCCACTGGCACCTTGGCAATTAGAGGAGACAGACCTAACTGTGTTTTCTGAACAGAACCATTTAGCAGTACTGTGCCTAACTGAAATCACTACCTCACTGCTTCAAAATCCTATATAAGCACAAAGGTAATACAGTAATGCACAGTCTACAACAAGAAGGATAAATACAAACCTTCTGACCTCCTCAAAAGTCCTCCCCTAATTAGTTTTACTCCTAAAAGCAGAAGTTCCAGGAGCTACTTGAAGTCCATTAGGGATTTTGCTATTGATTTAGTATGAAAGTGCTCAGATACCCTAGCAATGAATGGCAGCATAAAAAACTGATAAATCAAGTAATAGAGTTTAGCCTTTGGGGCTATGTTAGTTCATCTAGTCTCATCTGTCCTACATTACAAACCATCAAATTTCTCCTTTTTACAGCTGTAACAAACCCATTAATTTGTTTGACCAAAGCATAACTTGTGTCCAGCTAACCCATACCTTTCAGAGAAATGTCCAGTCCTTGTCTGAAGGCACGAAGAAGCAAAATGCTTCCCTGTTTGTTGCAATGGTTCATTGTTCTCACTGTGAGTCTGTGCCTTGTGTCTCATTTGAATTTTTTCTGGCATTGGGTTTCAGGCATGGATTCTTTTTATGCCTCTCCCCAGTAGGATAAAGAGGTCCTTAATATCCTGCAGTTTCTTCTTGTGGTGATACTTGAATGAAGTAATCAAATCACTTCTCAGTTTCATTTTGGATAAGCCAAACAAATTGTGCTCATGAACTCTCTCTCACTCAAACTCATCATTTAGGTTCTGTGGCTCTTTTTTATACCTTCATGAGTTTTCCAGGGGCCTCCTTAAACTATGGGCATAGGATAAAATATGGATTTCAGTATAGTTAAGGACTTGGTAGTTTTAATGCATAGATAAAATTTTCCTAGTAATTTCTGAAATTTCAGTAGTTTCTGAAATTTGTACATTGAATGTTCATGTTAGCGTACTTTCCGTTCTTGGGCTTATATCTTCATTCCTTCCCGTGGGGGCATTTTCTTTGTTAAAATGAGCTCAGCCTGATACTGTTTCACAACAGTAATGCAGATTCATCTGTGGAACTGGTGTTCTTATCACTGTTTATCATCTTACCAGTTATTGTCATCTGCAAACTTCACCAGCCATAATTTTATATTTACTTCCAAATTACCAGTGAAAGCTTTTAATAATGTTGTCCTTTATAATATCACTGGAAACAGCTCTTTGATAATGATTTTCTTTCAAAGCTTATTTGTTGAGAGTGGCCAGGTAATCTTGCAGGTTTTTGATGTTCTTGGTTTTTCTCTGCATAGCATAATTTCAGCTTTGTGGAAAAAAATATATTCAGGAATAAATATATTTGTTTGACAAGTTTTATTTTTGTGGCAACCACATTAATTACTTCTGATTGTAGTATTTTCTTTTAATTATTTTCCAGTTAATTGTGTTGTAACTTTTTTAATATTTTTTGTGTGACAATACTCTTGTAGCAGTCTAACTACAGAAAACTCAGTACTTTGAATAATATTATTTAGGTTGTTTTCTGGAATTTTCTGGGAATGCTAAGATTTATTGCACCTATTAACAGGAGCATTATTCAGGAAATTATTTCATGGTTCTGCTGTAAATTGTCTAGATCTGCTGATTTTGAAATGTTTATACCTGGTCAATATTTGTTTAACTTTCTTCTCATTTGCTAATGGACAAGAAAGTCTTTCAACATCCTCATGTGATGCAAATGTATTTTATTTCTGAATGAAGAAGAATTAATTGAACACCTTCACTTTATCAACAACATAATTAGTTGTGAAAACAGTTTTAATTGCCTTTGTTCTTAATATATTCCAGAAATTACAACATTGCATCCCCCTGAATTGGGGAGAGGGTGGTGGAAAGAAGGGTTTCTTTTCAAATCAACTCCTTGGTAAGCACAAATGCCATAGTTTCATTTTAGAGTTAATATCTTGAATAGGCATCTGATATCTTGTTAAAAAGAGGAGATAGCCTAGTCATTTGTTCCCTTCAGGGTCATGCTACCAGGTTCACAGAGACTATGATTTCAGTATTAAATCAAACAAAAATTGAATGCCCTACCCCTGTCTATCTTTTTCTTTTGCTCTTTATTTTGTGCACAAAGTTGCCTGTACATGTGTAGTAAAAACACACAGGAAAGAAGAATACTCTTTCCCCCATCTTCTAATTTTTTAATATCATGATTGAACATAGACATCACAGAGAAAAAAGTGACTTCTGAGACTTGAATGATGGATGGTGCACCAACTTTTCCTGGATGTGAAATAGCTGGTAAACTGAATAGGAAATGCCTTTTAGAGCCTCAGCAGCAGAACCCAAATTCAGAGTAGCTCCTAGAACTTCTAAAAACATCTCAGAATCACAAAAGAATTGAGGTTAGAAAGGATCTGTGGAGGTAATTTGATCCAGCCTCACTGCGTGGGCAGGGCCACATAAAGCTGTTTGCCCACGACTATGTCCAGTTGGCTTTTGAATATCTCCAAGGATATCTTTGAATATCTCCACAACCTCCATGGGCAACCTGTGCCAGAGCTTGGTCACCCTCACAGTAAAAAAAAGTGTTTTCCAATGTTCAGAGGGAACCTTCTGCGAGTTGGTTTGTGCCCATGTTGTTAAAATTGTTGAAAACCAAATCTTCAGAGAATGTACATAATGCCCATTCCCTTCAGATTGCACCAAGGATAAATCTTGCTGGCTAGGCTAGTACCTGCTTCAAAACAGAGTTTGTTTCTTGCAGTTTATTTTCCCCCTAAAGTTAGCAGTCTAGTTATCTCAGCAAATTACGAGGAAATAAACAGATGATGAACTTTAAAAGAATTGAGATGTTCTTTCCATGCAAACATTTCTGCTTCAGTGAAGGAAAAAATCCTAACAATAGTACAGTCAGTGTTACTTCCATCAGAGTGTTCTAGCTTTTGTCTGCGGTGTCCTTGAACTGGCCTGTAGATTACCTTTTATATGTCAATCCTTTGAGTTACAAACTGATATTGATACAGAAATATGTTGTTATTCCTAATGGTCTTATGTATAGTTATAGTGGATAACTTTTTCTGAAGTAACCCATAGTTATTTCTGTTGTTTTCAACTAAAATGTGGGTACAACTCAGTTCTTTTTTTTCACTGCAATAATATTGAACCTCATAACTTTGTAATGGAAGAGAAGGATTTTTAACTTATTTATATAATATGCCAGTTGCTGCTTTTCAAATATTCTTTGGTGCTACCTGTTATGATCCTTCCCTGAAGTTCTTGTGAGTAGATCCCTGGGGGCAGATTAGAGCAAAACACACACTTCTTTTGCAGATGTCCGATTGTTTGAGCTATTAACCTTTAACATTTCAGGCTCTCACACTACCTAATGAAGGAGTCTGTGCATCAGGAAATGTTATAGTTCCTTTACTGAAAGCATATGTTGGATTCATAACATCAAACTTATCTGAATTGATGATTCTGGGCCACTTCTAAATGAAAGGAGGTAAATATGGTGCAGAATTCTGCAACATAATTCAGCTCATCCTAAGGTAGACATATAAGGAAATTTTACTCTAAAAGTAGTTGGATTTTCCCTGTTGATAGAGACTAGGAAGTTAGCTTAGAAGCAAGTGCCACAATACAGACTCCTGATGTGGACTAAGGGGAGTCCCAGATAAAGCTGGATCCATTTACGATCTATTCCTTGCCATGCCAAGTATTTGCAAAAATGTCCAGGAAAGAACACCTTTTTTTTCCTGAAACATATTTTTAAAAATTATTTAAATGCTAAGTGTTGGTCTCTGGTTAAAGAGAAATCAGTAGATAGTAAGTGATATGTGTTCTGTTTCCTGACTAGGTGGGAAAACATCTTGTAATAGGATTTCTGATGCAAATACTAATGTAATTCTATTTTTTTTTCCTCCGAGCTAATATATCTGAAAAATCCACTCTGTGTTAGTTATTCCTGTTAGTAACCTCTAAGGTGATCTAATAATGATCAAAGAAATTCAGATTGGACATTAGAAAAAGGTTCTTCACTGATGTGGTGGTCAGTCACTGGAGCAGGCTCCCCAGGGAAGTGGTCACAGTGCTAATCTTGCCAGAGTACAGGGAGAATCTGAATGATGCTTTTAGCCATTTGATTTAGTTAGTCCTGTGAGGAGCAGGAAGTTGAACACGATGATCCTTACTGGGTAAAAAACTGACTGACTGGCCGGCCCCTGAGAGTGGTGGTGAGTGGTGCTACATCCAGTTGGCAGCTGGTCACCAGTGGTGTTTCCCAGGGCTCTGTTTTGTGGCCAGTCCTATTTGGTATCTTTATTGATGATTTGAATGAGGAGATTCAGTGCACCCTCAGTAAGTTTTGCAGATGACACTAAGTTGGGAGGGAGTGTTGATCTGCAGGGGGATCTGGATGGGCTGGATCAGTGGACTGAGGACAATTGCATGAGACTCAACAAGGCAAAGTGCTGTGACCTGGAGGTGCTGGTTGACAGCTGCTGAACATGAGCCAGCACTGTGCCCAGGTGGCCAAGAAGGCCAATGGCATCCTGGCCTTTATTGGAAATAGTGTGGCCAGCAGGACTAGGGCAGCGATTGTCTTCCTGTACTTGACACTGGTGAGGCCATGCCTCAAGTACTGTGTCCAGTTCCCCCACAGGAGGAAGGAGCAGCAGAGACATGTGACAAACTGACTCCAGCCCCCGTTCCCCATCTCCTTGCACCAGGGGAGAGGAGGGAGAGAATTTGGGAGTGATCTTGAGCCTGGGAAGGATGGAGGGGCGGGAGGAAGGTGTGTTTAAGATTTGCTTTTATTTCTCATTACCCTGATTTTATTGGTAATAAATTAATTTTTCCCCAAGTGGAGTCTGTTTTGCCCATGACGGTAACTGATGAGTCACCTCTCCCTGTCCATATCCTGGCCCACAAACCTTTCGTTCTGTTTTCTCTCTCCTATCCAGCTGAGGAGGGAGTGATAGAGTGGCTTTTAGTGGGTACCTGCTGTCCAGCCAGAGTCGTGCCCCTACACTCTGTTAAAGAAAAACACAAGGTCTAGTGACCCTCCCTCACTATTTCCAGACCTGAGTTTTATAAGGAGGTTGTGGAAGTAGTTTATGAGTGGATTATATTTGGTGCTGTCAGGTAATTTGTTTTCCACAGGGCCAGCTCCAATGAATTCAGAGCTGTGTATTGGCACCCACTGCCTTCGCCAGTAGAGCAGACACCAGCTGGCAATTCCCTGTCCCATGGCCATGCCCCACCATGCAGCTCTGCACATGCCTCATGCCCACTCCTCTCCACATTGCATGCGGGATCAGCTGCAGCATCCCCAAGCCCACCCAGCTCTGATGACAGTGGGGTCACATAGTCATGCTGGTGTGAGTCAGGTTTTTTCCTCTGGAAGATGTAGCACTTATGTTTTGTCACTGAAACAGTTGTCAATGCCTGTTTGGGTCTCTTTCTGCTGGTCAAATCGGCTTACTTTGTAACAGCCTCTGCATTGGTATCTTGCTGCTTTGAATAACAGGGCTTATTTGCTTTGTGTTTTTCAATAATGAAGTAGCTGAAAGCCACCTTTAGTACATTCCTTACAAGTAACTAATCTTTTGATACCCTAGGGCTTTGAATCAATGGTTTTAAGTCAATATTTCCTCTATAAAATTATTGTTTATCTTCACCCTGCACTCTAAGGACTGAAAATCAATGGGGTATGTTTGTGAATTGTAGAGAACATGGGATAGGTGAAGAATTTGACATTCTACTCTTTTGGGAAATGCATGAAATTAAGGTAATTGTGGCACTCTTCTCTATAAAACCTCTGGTAACTATTGTTGTTTTCATGCAATTTTGTTCTTAAATATCTCTTGGGCGCTAATTGAAAAGGAAACAACTTTATTTTTCAGGATGCAGTGATATCTCAAACAGCAATTAAAATACAGAATGTTTTGGCAGTCTTTAATAATGTAATTGGTTCCGCGGACAGGAAGAGTTCATGAACTGCTTTGCATTTCTTTCACCATTTGGTCTTAATTTTAAGAGACCATTACTGCTTACAGTCATCCATGAGCCCTAGATTCAGCAGAATCTCAGGGGAAAGAGAGCACAACAATGCAACTTTAATAGTATCAGATGTGTGTTTAACTCAGGTTTTTTAGTTTGCTTTCTAAACTTGTTGTATTAAGAGTACTGCTACAAGCTGTGTTCTTTGAACTTCTTTTTCGTATATATTTTTGGTAGGGGTTACTTGGTGCAAAACTGAGTTTTATAAGAAAACATATTAATTTAACATATCAATAGTTTTATTTTTTGGTGAATTTAACACACTCCTGTGGTCTGGAGTATAATAGGAGGAACATGGCCATGTTTTTGATGCCCAAAGCCTTCTTTCCTTTTTTTTTTTTTTCTTCTTTGTTTTCACGTTGTCTTTGTTTTGGAAAACAGTTGGTCTAATAGTGTACAGTTTCAACTGGTCACTCACTCCAGTGAAGTGATAAAAACTAAGTGAAAAAACCTGCAATTCAACAGCTATGAGAAATAAGAAGTTCCTAGCCCTCTCATAGCTACAGAGTAAACTGAATGATGATATTTTGATTTTGTTACCTGAACAGAAGAAAAAAAATGGCTTTCGCACCAGACTGGTGTGAAAGATCACAGTATTGCATTTCTCCAGGCAAGGAAACTGGCTTTTCCTGTATTCTGTCTTGGACTTAATGAACTCTGTGAAAGTGTCCTATGAAGGGGGAGAGACAGAAGGGTGCTGAAATGTTCTGCTTCCTTCGTATGTTGAGGTCTCAGTTTTAGGGTGAAATCTGACTCTTTATAAATGATGGGGATTTGCACAAAGATGTTGTCAGTGGCTCCTAAGCCTATTAATTTTCCTTTGTCTTGAAATGTAGGCATATTAACACAATTTCTGAGTGGTTTTTCAAAACAGCGTTTTAGCCTGAGCCAAATGACATGTCAATATAGTAGCATATAGATATACATAATTAGGCTGTCAAATTCTGTACTTTTAAAAATCACAGCTGTGACTGTCCCTTCCATGAAACAATACTCCACACTTTGTTTTCTTCCTGTAGCTTTTAATGATTTACTCTGAACCCTGGGTCTTCATGTGTCTCTCTAATTTTAGTCTGTGTCCATCTAAAGCTCATCATCATCCTAACTATTTGGAAAGCTCAAGGTAGGGATGGTTTTCTTGCAGGGTTTTTGCATTTGCAGGGCTGTACAGCAGATGGTGCTCTGCTTCCCTTTCTTCTATAGACTATTGCCATTAGCTAACCTTTTCAAACCAAGGCTGGGGATTATTAATAATGTTTTCTGTCCTAGCTGAGCAATTGGAGCTACGTATTTTCAGAGATGGTTTACTTAGCCATGCACTGATTTTGTTTTAAGGAGCAAGAAAGGATAAAGTCTGCTTGTGGGTTAATTTACAGCACTAATCTATCTTCCTAGTGCAGTTAGAGCAGAACAGTGACTTATATTTATCAAGGGATTCTTTTCATGTGTGCAAAACCAGTATTTGTTTCAATCAGGTAATTCTTCACTAAAATGCATGAATCACAATGGAAAGTACAAGTTGAGTTTAAGAAATGAATCAGTGAAACTATCAGAATCTCTAAATCAGGAAAATAATTTCTCAGTGTAATTAACTGAAATCCATCTACCTGAAAGTCAGTGAAATAAAAAAGTGTTCTCTGTTTTTATGCGGAATATTTGAAATTCCTGCTCTAGCTTTTTTGGCAGAGTGAATGCTGTTTTCTGACACTTAGCACACTTAGCCCAGGCTTTCAGGGCCTTGTTTCACAAGTGATAGCTCTTAGGTGACTAGAAGTGGTGCTGAAGAAGTCAAATCCTTTTCAAGGATTTGGTAATATACAGCACCATAAGCTTTGAAATATTGCAGACTGCAGTAATACCATTGTAATCTTCAACAGCATTAACAGCTTAAACAGACAGGTCTGTATAAATTGGTTTAAAATCAATCAGGTAGGAGAATGTCACTAATTCAAATTAACAACTATAAGGGCTGTATTATGAACTACCAGATGTTACAAATTAGAAAGTAAAAGCATGATGTGAGGCCTATGGAAATCAAAGTAAAGACTTCCATTAGCATTACTGTGCTTATTTTATCCCCTTACATGGATTTCCATAGCAAAGATACCAAGAATACTGAAATACGATAAGTAACTTGCCCATTGGGACAATTTTACTCTACTTGCTGTCATTTGTGATACTACCTATTGCACTCAGTGACATTGTACTTGATAAAAAAATGATGGCTCTTTACGTGGTAGCAGATCTAAGAACACCAGTCATTCGTCTGAGCCAATGGTAGATGCTGTATAAACACAAACTGAAGGGACAGTCCCTGCCCTTAGTGCCTGGCACTGTGCCACTGTGAGGCTGTCTTATGAACAGTCTGTCAACAGTAATTTTTGTCTGTGAAGTTCTGTGATTCTATGTATAGCATTTCAGATAGGGATCTCTAGGTCTGTCATTTGATCAGAAAAAAAACCCTTAAAATTTATTAATGGTTTTCTTCATTCAGAATCTTGGAGTCACTCTACCTATGAAAAGATAAAGCAAAACTTTATTTCTGTAAGTTCATATCTACTCTTTAGCGGAGTATGTATCTCTTAAATAGATTCAAAGTGACTGTTTCCCACAGAAGATTTTATTTTCTAAAAATAAATGGATACCTTTTTTCTTTAAAGGTGGGAGGAAGGGTGGTATGAAGATCATCAATGAGAAAGGGATCAAAATCTATATTTGTCTTTTCAAGACTATGAAAAAAAATTGTTAAACTTTTCTGGCTTGGAAAGTATTTTCCACAAGCTATTACATAATAAATGTGTCTTCAGATTGATGGAAGATGAGCTATTAAATATAAATGTGTTGTGTCGTGGTTTGTCCCTGAATTAGAGATACAAGGAGGAATCCATATGGAACAAAAATAAAGAGAGGAGATAAATTTCTTCTTTATTTTAACATGGTTTCATGTAGACTTCTAATTATGAAGTGATGTGTTACACCAGTGTATAAGTTCTATGCTCTGAAAATCCTGGACAGATGTCTTAGGCAACTGAGTTCATTACATGGGGTTTAAGACCAGGACTGAAGGGGCCTGGACTCTCCCCTCTGCTTGGCCTTCATTGAAACCTGCTGAAATACAGTAAGCGTTACGTATTTCATATCCAAGCTGTACCATTGCCCTCAAAGAAAATACTAAATGGATGGATTGCCTCTGTCACCCACAAAAGAAATTTTGTGGACACAGAGAAGAGAAATCTGACTCCTTTTGAGGCCCTATTGAATTCAATGCCAGTACATTTTAATCCAGCAGAAAGTGCTGATAACTCTATTATTTCTTCCTCAGTTGATTTCATTTTCAACGTTCGCATCTGATCAAATCACAAGCTAAAATTATGTGCAAGCATGAAAAAGATGATACCTTATTCCATAAGTACACACTTACTACTAACTTTCAAATTTTATTAGCAGAGTTCACACGGTATTAGTCAAATCCCTGTCATTAAGAAATGGTACTTCATAAGAAAGCTGATAATAGGATACAAAGATCCTAAAATGATTAGATGATGACTTGTTAATGGGAATTCCTTTTTGTCATAACCAGTGATTTTCAGTTTACTTTAAGAAAGATGATGTCTCTGATGGGAGGTAGTAATATAATAGATATCTGGGAATTGTTTAAAAAAAAAGGAAACTAAAGGTTGAAGAATAGAGCCGATGATTTTGTAGAACCAGGATGATTCAACTTGAAAGGCATTATTGTGGAAAATAAGGAAATTCTAAATCAGTTCCTATGCCACTTCGCAGCACCACTCTGTCAAAGCCCCCCTCCTACTCTTTGCTCCTGTGGGCATGCAATGTCTTTCAAAGCATGACTACAGTCCAAACAAGGCTTTATACAGGAAGCTTTCTGCCCACTCTGGAGCAAGAGCCATTGCTGGCAGTTGGCGATGACAAAGGTCTGAGGGAAAGTTCTCTTGCAATTGATAAGAAAAATATCGAACTATTAGGATTTTTTTTTCAAGGTATTGAAAGACCACTTTTCACCAAGTCCAGTTATTTGAGCTGACCAACATATCAGCATACCTCTCTCATCAACATTTTAACCTTACCTTTGTAAGGATAGGTCAGAATTTCTGGGTCTTGCCTGTCTTTGTTTTGGGTGTACTGCATTAACTAAGTATCAAAAGGTCAGGTTTTATTAGCAATTTTTATGTGTATTCCTGCACTAGTAGCAAAACAATGTTTGTGAAGGCAAAAGAAATGTACCTTCAAATTCCATTAGGAATACTTCACAGCCTCTCATGTCCCATCGCAGCACCTACTAGGGCTCAAGCTATGCTTTAAGAAAGGACTTTGTCTTTACAACCTGCACACACAAATAATGTTGGTACATGCATCTTCCTCAGTGGAAGTTAGCTGCACTCCTTTCATTAATTGTCTTTAATGTAGGAGAAGGAATGCCATCTAAATGATTTGGGCTCCTGGGTGAAAACTTTTTCAAAGAAAAACACTGTAGTGACTGAATGTCAAAGCTGTGATTAAAAAGCAAAAAGCTGACATGGATACCACTGTAATAGAGTATGTCTCAGTGGGAAACCACTACCACCATCAGCTTTTTACAATTTTTATACTGCTAATATGATAGGAAATGCACCACTAGGAAAACAGTTGCATATCTGATCCTCTTATTTCATAAATTATTACTGCATTACCTTCTGAACATCCCAATGAGTATTTGAGCATCAAAATATGATGTAAAAACAATAAAACCGAGCAAACAGCTATTATTGAACTGTTAGTTGTGTACAACATTTTTAAAAATGCCTTTCTCTTTATTTTTATCCCGAGTAAATTAACAATTTGCAACAGATAGGGTCATTCAACCACCTCTGTGGTATCTGTGCTTCTGACTTGGAACAGGGTAGCTAATTACTACTGGGAATGTTATGTGACAGGTTTTAAGAGTGGTTAAACTGGAGAATGACTTTTGATATTCAAATTCACTCTCGCTTCCATATTCTGCTGCTGGCACTTAAAAAGGAAGATGTAAAATGTGTCTTATCATGCACTTGGAAGGGCTGAGAACTCACACAGCTTCTTCCTTCTCAAGTCTCCATCTATGAGCCAGTTGGAGCAAACTTTACCCAAGAAAGATGAAAAAAAAATATAGAGAATGTCATATTCTCTCATTTTCAAGAAGTCCTGGAGGATGGTACTGCAGAAGCCATCACCTCTGTGGGAGGGAGAAGTTTCTTCAGTCAGTGCTTGTGTCCTTAACCTGACTGAGCTTGTGGCCTCACAGGACCTGCCTATTCTATTTCGTGGGAAACTCCGCAATCTAAAACAAATTCCTATTTTGAGCAAATATATTAAAAAGTGTTTTCAGATTTCATTAACAGGAAATTAACTTAAAATAAAAATTCTGGGTAATGTATTTTTTAAGTGTTTATCCCATAATTTTGCTTTATATTGTGTTAATAATCCACTTTTAATATTTGAAAATAAGTTTGTTTTAAAAAGAAAAATTAAATATTCTCCTTCACAAAATTGAAAATGTTCAGTTGTTCCTATCAAAAATATTTTTCAAGAGGAATTAGAGTGAGGTATTGTTGAAATAAGCAATTGCACCACTCACCAATCAGCATTTTCCAATGGAGAAATACTTTATCATAAGATCTATGAGTGTATCATTCATTCAGAGTAATTTTAATAAAAACAGGAAGGTGAAGATTGATATGATTTGTCTGAAGGTGAGAAGTTCTATTTAAAACTGTGTCAAAGTTCATTTGGGAGATACTGACTCATCTTTACCAATAGCCCAGAATATAAATCATGTGCTGGCAAACAGTAATAATAATTTTTTCACAGATATATCATTAATATTCATAGTTTATATGTCTACAATTCAAAATAAAAAGGTTATCATAGTGCAATAAACCAAAGAAGTAAGCTCAAATAGTTTATGACTTCATTAAAATGGTGAGCTATAATTGCAACCTTGCAATCAGCAAATGCAAATGTTCTATTTGTAGTACTGCCAGTTTTATTTAATGTGTAACTTTCTCTTCAGAGAAAGGGAGCTTATCCTATTTTTTTTGAATTTCAGTGCACTGAAAGTTTATTCTCTGGAAATACACTAATAGCACAGAAAGGAATTGGGCTTATGAAGTACCTGATGCCCTTTTTGTACATTTCTGATGTGCCTCAAGAAATAGCACTGGTCGTAAAATACAAAAGAGCTGAAAAGAACGTAGTTATCATGACAGTATATGTGTCCAGATTGCAAGCCAGAAAACTGTCACTGATAGTTGGGACATAATTGACCACAGTGTATGATAAGCACATTGTTGATTGATTAATGTGACCTAGTTGTATTTGAAACATCAAAGAGGAAAATTGAGGTGTCCTTTTATATCATGTTATTTTTTGAGTAACAGATAAATATTATAATTAATGGCTTTTCACTAAGGTTATCTAGAAAATTTAGGGAATCACATTATTCACAGTCATCATAGGTGAATATATTATTGATGAATATTGATAAATATTTGCTTATATGAAACAGGCACCAAAAGAAGTTCATATACTGAAATAATGTTTTTAATATCTCTTCTGATTACTTTTTTTTTTATCATTTACCTTAGTGAATTGACTCAATTCACCAAGTTCCTCTTGCAATTTAGTAAGGTTTTATTTGTACTTAGTCCATAGCAAACTGGGATATTGATTTAGAAGGTTTAAGTTTGCTTCTGTTGAAGTCAATTGTGAAACTCCAGTTGTCTAGAAAAGGATTGAGAGTTCACTCATGCCTTGATACTGTTTTTCCCTATTTACACAAAAGAACCTTGAATTTTCTCAAGTAGTTGAAAAAATGTGCTTTTTCAGTGAATTTCCAAAAGGCATTCTCAGCCTTGAAGTAGATCTCAAAGAATCCTCCAAGTTATTACACATAAAACAAAGCCAAAAAGCATCTGCTGCAAGATACTGAAATGTTACCACTCACCATTTGGCTGAAGTATACCTGTGAAGGGGACTCCCTATCACTAGGGGGCTTCTTTGCCAGAAAATGCAAAGTCTAGCATTTCTAGAGGAAAAGGGAAAAAAATGTGAGAGTAAAAAGTTTAATTGCATGGTTTCAACATTCATATTTAATTTTGGCAGATTTTGGATTTGTGTCATGTCTTTCAGATCAAAAATTGTTCGAACTTCATAGTAATGTAGTAAATTAAGTTGATGATGGCATCTTAAGATGACCTATGAAGTCCATAAGTGTCCAAAGTTCTTTCAGTGTTTTGACTTCTTGATATCAATTCAGCTGTGTAAATGCAGGATTCTCGTGCAACTTCAAGTGCCTCAGACTTGGACATGAGATCACAGTTGTGACACTTGAACCCTGGGAGATATGCTCCACCCAGCTTCAACACCCAAAAGGCAGCTGGGATCCCCCAGGACTCCTCAGGTAGCTCTGAGCACCTGCATTCAGGCACAGGGCTGAGCCCTAAGGTGTCTATATTAAGAGTGGGCTGAATCCTCCTTTTCTCATTTGAGTGTATTGACCTAAGCTGCAGAGATATGATGGAAGCTTGGCCCTCTACTTCACCTGTAAATATGTATTTGTAGACATCCAGATCCTCATGTTTTAATCTGAGACTGAATCCCAATCTTTGTTATGTGGGCAAATATTTTTCAGACTTACCTGAATCACTGGAAGAGTATTCTGGTTTATCTGTGATAGTTTAAAAAATATAGGGTTGGTCTCCCTTGGCACTAGACTCTGGAAAGGAGTGGGCTTCATCAGAAGAGTGAGTGGGTCAGAGAATGAGCCAAATTTACCACAAAGCATTTTTATTTCTCTTAGATTACCCTTTTTCCAAAGAAAAAAAAAACAAAAACAAAACAGGTAAAGACTTGCTAACTTGTTCGCTGAAAAACAAAGCCCAGTCAGTCTGCCTTCCCAAACTTTCTGAGTTTTCCTGTGGTAGGTCACACTCCATCCTCAAGTCCAGTATTAGACAATTAACATAGTCTTAAGTTGTGGATCTGGGAGAACATTAGTTTTTCACCTTAGACTAAATAAAGAAGGACTGAGCAAAACTTCAGCCTCTCTCAGCCAGGTAGTGTAGCAAACATGGCATGCATGGGTGAGGCAGTAAGCAGGAATTAGTGGACAGTGGCTTGATTGCTGTCCTTATCCAGTATCCCCCCCCAGGCTAGGACATAAGTGGGGAAGGCATCATTGTGGTACAGGAGTTATGTTGTCTGGTAGGATAAGGCAACACACCTTTCCTTAATCAAAGTGATGCCTAAAATATAACCTAGCCTACAGGTTATGGTGAAGATTGTGCAGATCCCAGATACTGCTGCACTGGAGTAGTGGTGCCACTGACACAAACCAGAGGTCAGGTCTGTTTCTCTTAACCCTGAATCACCTCATCATCACCTCTCAGTCATCTGCAGCAAAGTCAAAGGAATTGCCCTAGGATATTCTCCAAAATAGCTGACTGCATTTTTACTTCTCTGTTTTTTTCCAGCAGTGGGATGGTAGCATGCAAGCACACATGTGCGGAAGTGGTCAGCACGTGGAGCATAGGACACCTCGGGTGGGAAGGGACATCAGCAGCACACCTCACACAGCCTCCTCCCGAGTAGGCTGGTGAAAAGACCTGTGAGAGCAAACAGGTGCTGACCCTGCCTCTGAACTCGGTCATCGGGAGCCAACCTGCCATAAAGCTTCTTAATCTTCCAAAGAGTTGGAAAACAAAATTGTATTTTTCTAAAAGGCAAACAGTTGTCTGGCAGAGTTGTGCACTTTGGGTACTGTTTTGAGCAAATGTTTAATTACAAAAGGATGGTACCTTAATTGTCATAATTAATCTGAACCTGTGCTAGAGTTCACAACAGCTGAGACTTTTTACACTGGTGAATCATTCTCATTGAAATACTCTGTGCTTAAATAGCAGGAAAAGCTGCTATTAGAAATCTCTGTAATAGCTTTTATGAAAGCTATGGCTAATTTAGAGCCCAATTAAACCTCAGAAATCCAATTATTTCTGAATAACATAATTGCAAAAAAGTAACTAGCATTGTAAGTATGCACTAGCTATTATGGAAGATTCTTTAATTAAAAAAAAATCAGTTCTGAGCCGCTGAAAAGTTCTATTCTTGAGGATGATCTGCAAATTTCAAAATTCTTCTATTTTCACTGCTTTGCATTGGGGGCAAGTAAACCTTCTGGGTGCTCTGTAAGTGCGATTACATGCATTTCATGGGTCCAACTGGAGAGCAGATAAAAGATGCTAGAGCAGAGCCATTTATACAGATTCTTGGACGATCTCTATTGAGTGAGACAGTAATCCTTATCTAGCTGCAATTGTGAGTTTGGCCACCTACACACATAAAAAGATTAAAGAAAATATGGCAGACCAAGCTCCTACCACAGACTGACAGTTTTGCTACCGATGGGAAAGAGAATTGCTTTTAGGCTGCTCACGGCTTTGCTGCTGTCCTGGTGGGCAGTGGTAGAAACCCACCAATGAAGTGCTGCCCCTGTAGATCTTGGCTACAGTTGGTGAATTCATAGGACCGCTAACCTTGTAGCATGTCTGCCTCAGCTCTGCAGTGCCTTAGCAAGGGTAGTACTGTAACATCCTACTGCTGAAAGCTGTCCTGGAAAGCTCTCATAGGTAGGCAGAATGAAGAATTTCTGCTTTCTCAACATTGTAGGAGACACCATCTACGATTTTGGGCACTCAGAGCGTTGCATGACTTGTAGGTACAGATGAGTACAGATGAATTATGATGGCATTGTAAAATACTTCATAAATGCGTGAGCAGACTCTGGCTTCAGCATTTCCACAGAAGCAGAGGTAGAAATTTCACCTAACCTAGCTATTTGCAGTAACTACATTTTTTACCCAAAAAACCACAGTTCAACTTTTGATTCCTATTTAGCAGAAATCTCCCTCTTGAATCAACCGGAGTTTTGCTTGAGTGAATATTTTCTGTGTTCAAATGTAGCTTACTGATTTCATTGCAATCTGTGTTGTGAAAGACAACATGAATAAAGTCCCGACCCTAAAGAAAGGTGGAAGGAGGAGAAAGAATGGCCTAATGAAGGAGTAAGGATTTTCAATTTGCTGTGTATGTTAATCATCTTATCTGCTCACCCATACACAAGGAAAAAAATATTTCATGAAATGGTTGAGTAGGGGGCTGGTGCAACAAGGTTATCAGCTCAACACTGTACATAAAGCTTTGCTCACAGCATTTCCCAATTTGAAGGTCATTCAAGCTAGAATACTTTTGTTTTGTAAGGACATTTGAGTTATGATCACTTAAAGACTATCTGTACAGAGTTGACAGAAGGAATTTATTATTTCAATTCTGGAAACAAAAGAAAAGAAATGAAATAAACTCTAACTCCAAAGTGTAAATTATGAAAAGAAAAAGCTCATCTTCCATATCAGCTCCTGTCTATTTGGCATGCTTAGACACAGTAACTTTGTTTAATATGTATTGGAAAATAATTGCCCTGAAGGGAATTAGATATATAAAATATAAGGCTCTAGTTCTCCATTTTGATTTTGGAAGGTGAGTAGATGTTTAGGATTGGCAAAAATAACTTGCTAAGAACTGTTTAGGAACAGAGCTCACAGTCCCAAGTCGAGACCATTTCAGTGCTAGAAAAATATGTTTTTGTTAATGAAGCTTTCATAATGAGGAAATGTTTGAAAACTGCATTTGCGGATATCAAGGTTAGATGAAGGCTTTCTCAAAAAATTACCAAAGCAGTGATCAGGAAAAGGTCGTACAAAGAGAGTGTACTAGCAGCGTTGCCTTGGTGAACCAACTAAAGAAATCATCTCAGAGAAATGGAATGACTTTGCTAGTGCAAAGCATAACGCTTTGTGTAGTTGGAGAAACTCAAGCCAGAATCCAGTTTAGTGAATTATAGGTCTTTATAACCAAGTGCTTTGTTGAATTTTTTTTAATTTGGTTTTACTATCATGTCAAATTTACATGTTTGAGGTATAATTAGCCAGTCTGATTACAAAAAAATTGACTATAATTTGAAAATATAAATTAACATAAAATGACAAACATTAAAAGTTAATATCAATTCAATGTTCATTCTTTTACATTCAAATGAGTCTCACTAAGTTATTATGTCCATCTGAATATCAGTATAATTTTCAGGTAATACACAATGTGTTCCATAATCTGCCTCTCTCCCTAACCCTCTATTAGCTCTATTGTTCCTCTACAGTTTGTTACTCCAATAAACCATTTTAGAACTACATTATTTCATTTTCCATGTGAAGTGTATAACTTAGACTTAGAAATACAATTTTGATGCGCCCTAGATCTTCAGTGACTGTGTGCTGTGTTGACTCTAAATATACTGTTACAGTCCATGGCCTTTCTTTGAAATGCACAGAAAGAAGCAGTAACTGAATTTCAGCAAGCAAATCAAGCCAATTCATTTAGAATTATGATGCTTGGTTTTCTAATGCATATTCAGAGTGGTAGAAAGAAAGTATGAAATTTAATTGTACCATAAAACTGTCATGAGAAAATATATATTGAATATCAAGCAGATTACATTTCTTCAGTAGTGATAATCTGTGCAAAACTTTTTATTTAAAGAACTGCAACATTTCTAATGTGTATTTCTGGACAGAGAAGAGTTCTAAGGCATCATCACTGAAAAAAGTGACAAAATATGATGCATTTGATTCATCCTCTAGAGTTGAATGTTTCCGCACATGCTCTGTCTTTTTAGTATAAAAGGCAAGATAGTGAAAACAGTAAAACAGCTCTTGCAGTGTTTTCTGTTTTTCCAACAGTAGCATCAGTCCAATAGCAGTCTGGAAGCTACAAAACCAGAGAAGTATCACCTGATATCTGCAAGAGCTCTTTGGACAATATGTATTATTTATGTGCCAGAATGCATAATCATAAAATTTATATCATTACATGGTATAAACCCCATTACATGTGGAAACACACCTTATCATAATTTCTATTGCACTGCCAGCAATTCATTTTATGCACACATATAAACTCAGACATTGAAACTATTTTTTATCTTCATACCTCTTTAAGAAAGTAAAATTACTGGCTGATACATACAAAATACACCATGGCATGTGTACACATAGGTATCCACCAAGACATCTCTGAGTAATAAATTTTCATATTTTAGTAAAGTGTTTTTGCATCTGTCAATGGACACACTGCATAGAACTAACTCAAATTTCTTGGAGTCCAAGGAAACACTCCTGAGCTGACTGTTAATACTGATTTCACCAAGCTGAAGACATAGATGAGCTCATTAGGGAAACAGTAATTTAAATTTACTGATCATGCTTCCAGTTACGTACATTTAGGTGCATAACTGGTTACTGCAATCTAGTATGATGACAACTAATGATGCAAAACCATTAACGAAAAATAATATTAATGATATTTTGTCATGTCCTAAGTTTAAAGGAAAGAAGATACTGTGCACTTCACTATTTCTCTAGGCATTTTCTTTTATCAAACAAGAAACTCTGTTGTGGAGTCAGTATTTGTGGGTTACTTTCTTTTTTTCTTTTTTATTTCTTTCTCTCTCTTCTCTAAAGAGACAGAAAAGGTATCATTCCTGTACCATTTTTGTGTATGGCAGTATTGAGAAGATGTTCTTTACTGCTAGTGCCTCAAAAGCACAGGATTCAGTTTGAAAATCTACCTGAATTTCTTTCATGTGTCATGATGTGTCCTCTTCCCGAAATGGAGAGATGGCGGTGGAGAAGTTGTGTTCATTGTGTTCCAGAGCTGATTGAAAATAGGAGGTGCAGGGGTGCATAAAAGCATTCCTCCATTCTGTGGTCACAGATAAATAAAAAATGAGTTGAAGTCTTTGGTCTGGGTGGTACTGACAGTGAAGTTTTCATCAGACACAAACAAAAATCCCTCATGAGAAAATTGTTGAGTGAATTTGCATGAAGAGTCTTATGAGAAACTCTGGCACCTGTCTCCAGCTCCCTTTCTCCCAGCTGAGAAGTCTTCTCATCACCTGCCAGTGACCTTGTTGATGACCCCTGGGAGCTGTGAGAGATATAGAGAATGTACCTGAAAAAACAAAACCTGCTGACCAAAAAAAAAAAAAGAACAATTTAATCAGTGATGATCTTGACTTCACAGACAGAGTTCATAATAAAGGACTTGCATAACTTGCTCCTTACAGTGATTTATGTTACTTGAATGTGCCGGCTGACCATGCCTAATCAAGTACCTTGGGTCTTTAGACCCCTGTGGGATGTATTTAAGGGTGAACCTTTTCATGTAGTCTTTGCTTTTCAATATGCCAGAACAGAGAGCTGACTTGCTGTCAAATCAATGAAAAATAATACCTAATACTAGGACACAGGTGCTTCTACCTTCAGGCCACTGGATAAAATCCAGTATAGTTTCCAGTCCTATTCTGCTCCAAAGACTGTTACCAAGTGACAGGTGTCTGGTGGCCTGGTTTTAATGAGTCAGTTGTATCAGTCCTTTTCTGGTGGCAAGGTGCTCACATGGCTGCTAACTGATCCTCTTGTCACAGCAAAAATATGGAATACCTAAGCGACTCTGGAAAGTAAATTGTTAGTTTAAACCCAATGCAAGTCCTTCCATAGCATGTTTTGTCTGAGGCAGGGGCCTGTGTACCCAAATCTTGTTTGTGTTATGCCTTTTCTGAAGGACAATAAGACTCCCAATGGGGCATTTAGTGAGAGCGCTGAATAGATTTTGAAAGAAAATACTTTTATTTTTCCAACACATAGTAAGGAAACAACATCATATTACCTTTATGCAATTCACCTTGTATATTTCTGGTATCTTTTTGCCAATATACAGTCTCAGGGGTTTTGAGAAGACCTGTGGTCTTCTCCCTGGAGGTGAGAATCTGAGAGAAGCAAGAGGCACTGTGAGATGAGGAGAGGTGGAAACTGGGGTGAGATCAAAGTGAAATCATCAAATCATGGTCTGTTGTGGTTTGCTTGTATGTCCTGTTTCCTATTGTGCACATGGTTATGAGGGCTTTTTCTTAAGCACATAGATCATTAGCAAAAGTCCGCCTCATCTGACAGGTGAAGGCTGAACCAAGGAGGTCAGGGAAAGGGACATCTAGATAAAAGGTTGCAATAAGAAATCCTTTCTTGCACACTCTTTTCAGACATTCCTTTCCTCCACTCCCCATGTCTGTGAGAGAGGATGCATACAAATACTCATTTTTCTTCCCATAGTTGTAGTTGAATGCCTTTTTTTAGAGCCAATCTGCCCCATGAGTTTCAGCAGACAGTACAATGTGGTACACTAGTGAATCAACACACTCGTTAGCTGGGAAAAGGCTCCCCTTACCTTCTTTAGGAGCAAGCCACAGAGCATTCTCAGCACAACAGAGTTACAGAAGCTGTCTTATTTATTAGAAGTGTGGTAGTGTGCTTGATTACATTTGCATTCATAGTTAATTGCTGGCACTGCTGAACATATGAAAAGATAACTATGACAATGGTGCCGGTTATTTTTAAAAGGCTATATGAATATACATTTTTTAAATGACAACGCTAAGTGCATGTCTTTATCAAATGAAAAATATATGTCTGCTATTCATTCATTAGCAAAAAATTTGCATCCACAGTAAAATATTTGGCTTTGACTGAAAGAAGGTTCGTTACATCTCTGAAGCAAAAGTGCAGAATGAAGTGGAAATATTCTCTGATTTTTTGTTGGCAGTGTGCTAAACCGGTGAGTAACACAGCTGGGAGTGCTGAGGACTCTGAACATTCCTAGTGCCTGCAGCACAGATGTTGTTCACGCCTCTGCTACTCCCATTAGCAGAAGATAAACACGTGCGTGTAAGGAAAGGGCAAAGAGACCACTCCATGTGTGTTGAATTTTTAAAAATATATGACTGAAAATATACACTGAGACCTATTTCAAAGCATACTAGCAGGGCACTGAAATTTGTGTTCTGAGACTCTCTTCAGATTCTTACTTCTTAATCCACTGTCAAAAAGATTGCTGACTGTCCTTTTGGTGCAGTGCAAGAGTTAGAAGGTTGAGTGATAAGATTTCTGATCTCTCTGTCACAGATATGAACACTGACCCAGAACAAAAAGGCGTGTGTTTAGCTTAGGAAGAAAACTCTGAATGTGCATGTTTCAAAGAGTGCAAATGAAACTTTTGTGACTCTCAGGCTGGCAGGCAAATTAGCAAATAGAAGAGATGAACAGTAAGTGTGTAGGCTGGAGGAACATCACAGTGGAAGACATGGGGGAAAGGATGGACCTCCAGCAGTGTGATCTCTATTTGCAATGCAAGTTTCCTATTCTGGAGCCTCTGATCAGCAGTGACTTAAAAAAAAATGTTCTTCAAAAATCTCTTTTTTCATGTACACTGAACTGACATGGGGCAAGGAAAGTGATTAACCAGATGCTCTAACACACCAGTTGCCAATGCAATGCACTAATACCTTTGTCCAGGAGCACATGCCTTTCAAACCTTCAGTAATCTGTTGGTTTTGAGTAATTCTATGAAAAATTGTTATACTGGGGAATTTTTGGCAAATTCCAATTAAATGTTTTTCTTTGTGATTTCTTTCTCCAAACGGTCCTATGATGTGTTTGGTGTGGCAGCAAGACCCTAACATTGAAAACATGGGTTTAATTATTAACAGTGAACTTCTCCTCCATGCTGTCACTAGGCTCTCTCTGTGGTGTCTTATTGGTGTAGGACTGCTATTATCACCAGAAGGATATGTGCAAAGCCCACTGAAGTCAGGCAATCTCAGCAGGCACAGTGAAGACAAAATGACATCCCTTAAAATGGGAACTAGTGATACACTTCGGAAGCTGTCATTCTCTGTTTTGCTGGAAGCTGGAACTTCTTCAGACTAGGTGACAGTCCAGAGAGAACACATATTTTTCAAAAATTTTCTTCATAATTCATTTCTATATGGTGTAATAATAACAATAATAATCTTCCAATATATTCTGACTCACAAGTCACTCGCAGTTTTGCTAGTGACATTCAGTGGCAATTGAATCAGCCTCACAGAGAAGGAAACCTTTATAATAGCAGCTAAGGAAAGTGAGAGGAATGAGCCATTCTGGTCCCTAAAGACTTTAAGTCCTCTGAACATTTGCTTTATCCTTCTTCTCCTTTGGAGGTGAGTGGAATTCATCCTTGTTTCTGGACTTGCAGTGGAGCTCAGCTGCCTGGGTGATTGCACAAGGGATTTGGAGATCAATCAGGATCCAAGCCAAGACTTAGCATCTCAGTTCATTTCTGCAGTAAGTGATTCTTTTATATGAAAAGACAGAAAGCTATACTGTTGAAATCAATGAAAAAACCTCCTGCTGCCTTCATAGATGCTGATTTTCATTCTAAAAAGAGACAGTATGTTTAATGTTGCTGAAACAAAGAGTTTCGGTAGGAATCCGCTAGTAAACATGTTGATTGATCCTGGACACCATCCTGAATAAAAACTAATTTTGTGATTCAGATCACAAAGAAAATCAGGTAAACTTAAAAATCCTGGGAGCTGTAGAAGTAAATAAATACATACCTTAAAAGCAGTCACCTTCTACACTGGAGCTACTCAGACTCACATGGTTACCTGCTGAGAATGCCCCTCTCACCCAAGACTGCTATAAACTTGCTTATCCTACAGAAATAAGGAATTTGCTTGTGAGCAACAGCTTGAAGAACTAAGACTTTTAAGTTAGTGATAAAATAATTGTGGCTGGCAGGTCACAAACCTGCAGGTAAATTGTTTAACATGTGGTTTCAGTTGTGTTGCTGAGCACAGGAAGGGGAGTAGGAGCATTGCTTCTCTCTACCCAGTGCTAATGACACCAAACTCACCAGTTAAATGTGTGCATCAGTAAACACAAAGACTTCCGAGTGAAGAAGAAGGCAGTCTAGCTGTTAAAGCAAGTATGAGCCTGAGCTGATGGTCACACATCGAAACCCACCCGAAATGTGGAAAGTAGGGCTCCTGATACAAGCTGTGTTGTCCCAGTCAACCCACTGCCTGTTCACACACTGGTATGTTTTGTGGGCTGACCCTGGCCAGTAGCAAAGCACCCACACAGCTGCTCACTTACCCTCCTCTCAGAAGCAGGGCAGGGAAGAGAACAGAAAGAAAATGCAAGAAAAGTCATAGGTCAAGATAGACATTTAATAAATGAAAAAAACCAGACAAAGCCAAGTCATGCAAAGGCAATAATCACTCATCACCTTCCACCAGCAGACTGATGGCCAGTCAGCCTCTGAGCAAGGCAGGGAGGCCCTGCAGATAGACCTTGAAGAATTAGAAGACTGAGAATCACCACCATATGAAGTTCAATAAGGGAATGTGCCAGATTCTGTACCTGGGATGGGGCATCCCCGAATATATGTACAGACTGGGGAATGAGATGCTGGAAAGCAGTGCTGTGGAAAGGGACCTGGGGGTCCTGGTTGACAGCAAGTTGAATATGAGTCAGCAGCACCCTGGCTGCCAGGAGGGCCAAGCGTGTTCGGGGGGGGGGGGGGGGGGGGGCCAGGAAAAACACCACCCGCGGGGGGGGGGGGGGGGTTGTCCTGCTCTGCTCTGCACTGGTGCAACCTCACCTTGAATATTGTGTGCAGTTTTGGGCACCACAGTATAAGAAAGACATTAAGCCATTAGAGAGCATCCAAAGGAGGGCAACGAAGATGGTGAAGGCCCTTGAGGGGAAGGCATAGGAGGAGTGGCTGAGGTCACTTGGTGTGTTCAGTCTGGAGAAGAGGAGACTGAGGGGTGATCTCATTGCAGTCTACAATTTCCTCTTGATAGGAAGAAGAGGGGTTGACACTGATCTCTTCTCTGTCATGATCAGTGACAGGACCTGAGGGAATGGCCTGAAATTGTGTCAGGGGAGGTTTAGGCTGGATATCAGAAAAAGGTTCTTCACCCAGAGGGTAGCTGGGCACTGGAACAGGCTCCCCAGGGAAGTGGTCACAACACCAAGCCAGACAGAGTTCAAGAAGTGTTTGGGCGATACTCTCAGGATCATGGTGTGACTCTTGGGGATGGTCCTGTGCAGGGCTAGGATTTGGACTCGATGATCCTTGTGAGTCCCTTCCAACTCAGTATATTGTGTGATATTCTGTGATCTGCATTGGAAACCAAAGGCCCTCCACCTCCTTCCTCCTCTAACCCATTGCTGAGCATGACATCATATGGCATGGAGTATTCCTTTGGCCAGTTTGGGTCAGCTGTCACAGCCATGTCTCTTTCCAGCTTCTTGCCCATCCCCTGCTTACCCACCGCAGGGTGATGAGAGGGCAGACCGGGAAAGAGAGAAGGCCTTGAAGCTATGCAAGCACTAGTCAGCAATAGTCAAATATTGGTGAGTTCTGGCCATATTTTTAGCTACAAATCCAAAACCCAGCACCATATAGGCTGCTATGAAGAATGTTAACTTCCATTGAGGCAGACCTGTTACAGTATGACATGATGTTTAATTGTATTATACTGCGAGTGAGCAAAGCCTTACTGAATAACTAGTGAAATTGACCTACTTCCTTTGTGGAATAAATATAGGAGACAATATTGTTGTACCCCAGAGCCCAATGTTACCTTCAAACCTGGTAGACAACTACCTGAAAGGAAGTTGTAGCTAGCTATGGGTCAGTCTCTTCTCCCAGGCAACCAGCAGTAGGACAAGAGGGCAAGGTCTTAAACTCTGCCGGGGGAGGATTAGGTTGGATATTAGGAAGAAATTTTTTTCAGAAAAAGCAATCGGACATTGCAATGGGCTGCCCAAGGAGGTGGTGGATTCACCGTCCCTGGAGGTTTTTAAGATGAGACTGGATATGGCACTTAGTGCCACTGGATGTGGCACTTAGTAACCACAGTGGTGTTGGATCAAGAGTTGGACTTGATGATCTCAGAGATCTTTTCCAGCCCTGTTGATTCTATGATTGTATGATTCTCAGGGGAGAGGTTCAGAAAGGGGATCTCAGGTGTGGCTGCTGTGTGTCTGTGGGATTTCATGGACTACTAACTCTGTGCATTGCCACTCTGACAGTTCCAGTTCACATCATACTTACTGTATGTACATGAACCATCTGTGTACCACACATATCATTAATTTGGCAGACCCTGGGGCTGCCGGATTTCTGGCTAGTTAGATGAAGCTACTGTGTAGGTATTCCCATAACATCCCACATGTCTGGAAGTCCAGCAAATGCAACAATCTCTTTCCTCTCTCAAATTCTTTCCAGCTAAAATTTCCAGAAAATAACCACCATCTACAGCTGACAATCTGATATATGGTAGCCATGCTTTCAAGAGCATTTTCAGTTTTACAGTTTACTGTTTCAGGGAAATGGATTTTTGAGAGAAGGGTGGAAAATCGTGTGCTTTATACATAGAAGCAGTGGTTACTCTAGTGTTTTTTAGTTGATATGCCCAATTTTCTCAACAGAAATTTTTGTAGCAGGCTTTTGTGAATGTGAGTGTGCATAATGGAGGCTTGAGAGAACAATACAGTGCAACGTAAGAACAGTACAGATTGCTAATTGCAAAGATAAAACAAAGAAGATGACACTATTTATTCGCTGTACATTAAAAAATAAAGCAAATGGCAATAATGTTGTGCAAAGCTTTCTAATTTTCTCTTGTGCTGCTTTGCAGGTACTCTATGGCTGTCTCTGTGAGCTTAGGTAACTAGTGAAACCTCCCCCAAGATCTACTGCCCAGACACACTAGAGCACAGCAGCTCTGTTCCACATTTACCCAACTTGGTGATCAATACGAAAGATCTGCATCATACAGCTTTAGCGTGAAGAAGAATGGGAGCACACAATTGTGCAATAAATTCCTACTGCACACTTTACCAACCTGAGCACAGGACAGCCAAGGCACTGGGATTTTCTTCCTTTCTCCCATGTACTGCTTTTCCTGCCTGGGTTGCATTGTGCCTAAGTAACTTTGGGAACAGCAGGAAAGTCCTGCAGAGGACTCATGCGGAGATGTCATGTACTTCCAGATCCTGTGGGCTGTGATGGGAGCTTTCCCTCCTCGGTGCCAGGCCAAAGCAAGGCACAGAAAGAGTATTTTACAAGGCTGCCGCAGGGATGGGGATGGATGGACCCCACTATGACCTGCATAAGAAATGTCCCCACATAGAAAAAAAAACAAGCTAGAGCCAGCCAGTAAAACGCTAAGTGGTTTTAGTTTAAAATTAGCACTGATATTAGGGAACACATTGCAGAGTAGAAAGGGAATATATACTTGATCATGTATGTATTCATAGAAACAGGACAATATTCTTGTTTTTTCCAGTTAGAGAGACTTAGACTGACAAATATCTGTTTCCCTCTTTAATTTCTTCTGCTCCTAAGAGAAACAACCCATCAAACCCTTGAAAACTGGCCAGCAGCTTAGGGTAACAATGACACAGTCAGAGGCAGGGGTTTTTTTCCGAAGGGCTCTGAGTCCATGCAGTGCAGAGGATAATAGTGAATCAAGGCAAGAAAGAATATACAGCTTGTCTGAAAGGGTTGTAGTTCATTTGGTAGTCTGGTCATGCTAGACATCCTGTGATGCAGGTATGATCCTTACCATCAGCTTCAACACCTCGTCTGCACTCATTGGTTGATTGGTCTGCAAACCTTTTCCTCTTGGCTGCCAGAAGTTGGAGGAGGTTTGTGAAAAATCGAAGCAAGGTCTTGCAATTGCAACTTGCAGCATGAGGCACACACAGGAGGAAGGAGAAACTAAGGTTGCACAGAAGGACTATAAATCTCTTATTTTCTAATTTCTACAATTATTTTATTAGCCTTTATGTAATATTTTAATATCACTAAGGGAATGGCAGAGAAAGGGAGAAATGATGGGCTAAGAGGACCCAAAAGCTTGGAAGGGCCATTCAGGAAAACTCTTTTTCAGACAGAGTTTAATATCATTGGGAGCAGGTTGAGAGTCGCAAGTAACAACATTTTTCCTTGTGGGTGAAAGTCAATAAAGACTGTTCTACAGCAAACCAGTGCTTTGCTAGTTGTGCTGTACCTTTGTTTGTTTGCACAAATCTTTCGTACTGCTCATGAAAGTCCAATTTGAAAACACTTTTCAAAAGGATTAAAGCTCATGGCCATGGATTACTACTGTTTCAAACCCAGAGAGAAAGTGTTATTGATTCATAAAATAAAGACTTTTGATTTCGTTGAATGCGAATGTGTGTGGATTAATATTTACACACTCTGGAGGTGCATGGTGCAGTGCAGACCACAGAGATGACAAAACACAAAACACAATGAACTATCTTGTCTAAGAAGGGCCACAGTGGGGGTGAAAGAGGAAAGGAAACAACAGAAAGCAAAGGAAAGGGAATTTGTTTCATGAAAGAGCCATTATTTATAAAGCACGGCCACCAGGTAATTTGATTCCCTTTAGCTTCTATTTTGGATTTGTTTTTCACTTTGTTTTATTAGGTTTAATAATCAGGCACGGATGAGATAGTGCATAACACTAGAGCTGCGATTAATGATGAAAGGCCGAGAGTAAGCTGTGGCTCTTGAGGGGGGATTTGAGGAAGAAAAGCATTTGGTTTCTCACTCATTAGAAGCAGGTAGGCTCAGGCACAGAAGAGTTTCACACTTGCCTTAAACTTTAAATTAACCACATGTGTAAGTTTTCGTGGGAATAGGGGACTAATTGGCTAGATTAGAATACAATTAACTGAGAAGTCTGACCAGCACTCACTGACAATGTTTAAAGAGCAGAAAAGTTGATAAAATCCTGCCTAGTTAAAAAAAAATTGCTATGAAGACCTCTGGGAAGGGAAGGTACCCTTTGCCATTACAGGATGAATGCCAGCAACAGAAGTACAGATGAACTTGGTGCTCTGTATTATTGCTATAGACTTACTCCACTATACTGATTTTTCTTCCAAGATACATTTCAATTATCTCTTGTCAACTAAGCCCATTGCTGATTTACAGAAACTTTCATCATCCTAAGACTTTACAAACAGGAAGATGCTGTGCTGCTCCAGAACTGGCAGAGTAGGGTTGGCTTATGAGAACCTTCCCTAAATCTAGCAGCGTTTCATCACAATGTCTCCTGAAAGGTTCTAAATGCCTCTAACTACTTTAGGAAATGACCACAGTTATTCAAATGTTAGAACTTTGTGGGCATATTTCCTAAGCATTCAGTCATCTAATGAAATACAGATGAAAAGTCATGCCAGAACTTTCTAAGAGATACCAGTTTATTTGATTCCAACATAAAATTTAGTACTATATTAAAAAGCAGCCTCTTTTCAAAAAGTACACATCTTCTACCTGTCAAAAATGTAAAACCCTTATTTATATTTTTGAATTGTCTCAAATTTTATGGATTCTTAAAAGAATAGTTGACTTTCCTGAGATTATCCATCAGAGAATACAATTTATAAATATATTTCATATGCCTGTTATCTGCAGAAACCTGGGCTTCATGTTGTTAAGTCTTACGTCATTTGAAAAATGTGAAAACTGTTTAAATACTTCCATATCATCCTTCCAGAATATAAAGAGTTGGACCCTGTATTTGAATCTGTTTGACCTTCAGTGGTTAATTGCCCTTCCCAGTGCAGTGTCTGAAGTCTATTGTGTCTAAATGGGATGTCTGACTGAAGAAGTGTATTGGGTTTTCATAGACAGGTTTTGGGGGCGGGGGGGGGGGGGGGGGGGGGGGTACGGGGGGGTGTTTGGTAGGCAGGCG
>NW_020884873.1:38514660-38517780 GCF_003945725.1 Corapipo altera
GCCGGAAGCTTCCCCATATCTGAGAGAGACAACAGCAGTTGGCTCGAAAATGGACCCAGGAATGACCAAGACCAAACCCTTCAGCCACGGTGGTAGTGCCACCAGGATAACAAATTTAGGACGGGGAAAAAGTTCCTGTACAAGAGTAATTGCAGCCAAAGAGCATACTGCATATATGTTAGAGAAACAACTCTGCAGACACACAGGTCAGTGCAGGAAGGGGAGGAGGTGTTTCAGGTGCCAGAGCAGGGATTTCTCTCCAGTTCGTGATAAAGACCATGGTGAGGCAACTGTGCCTCTGCAGCCCAAGGAGGTTCACTGGGGAAGAGAGATCCACCTGCAGGCCCTGGAGGGCCCCACACCAGAGCAGGTGGGTGGCCAAGGGAGGCTGTGACCCTGTGGGAAATCCATGCTGGAGGATATTTATTGGCAGGACCTGTGGCCACGTGGAGGGAGGAGCCTGAGCTAGAGTAGGTTTTCTGGCAGGGCTTGTAACCCCGCATGGATCTATGCTGGAGTAGTCTGTTCCTGAAGGACTGCACCCTGTGGAAGGGACCCACACTGGAGCAATTAGTGAAAAACTGCAGCCTGTGGGAAGGACTCATATTGGAGAGGTTCATGGAGGACTGTCTCCTGTGGGAGGGATTCCATGCTGAAGCAGGGGAAGAGTATGAGAAATCCTCCCCCTGAGGAGGAAGGAACAGCAGAGATAACATGTAATGAACTTACTGCAGCCCACATTCCCCATCACCCACTGAGGACAGAAGGGAGAGAACTTGGGAGTAAAGTTGAGTCCAGAAAGAAGGGAGAGGTGGAGGGGAGGAGTTTTAAAATTTGGGTTTATTTATATCATTATTCTACTCTGATTTGATGGGCAATAAGCTAATTTTCCCAAGTGAAGTCTGTTTTGCCTGAAGTAGCAATTGCCAAATTACCTCTCCATGTCCTTATCTTGACCCATGAACCTTTCATTCTATTTTCTCTCCCCTGTCCAGCTGAGGATGGGAGTAATAGAGCACCATTTGTGGGCACTTGGCATCCAGCCATTGTCAGCCCATCACAAGAATTAAAGCAAATGCTGAAATGCCTCCAATGATGGCAGTGCTTGAATTAAGAAACTTATTGATTCAATATTGATAAAGGTTTAGACGTTTGGATTTGAGAAAGAATAGTGTATGTGGCAGTTACTTTGAGCACTCTATATTAATGGCAATTTTGGTATTATTTCCAAGATAATAAAAATAAAGTGCTCCATATAAATGCCTGACCAATACAACTCTTGTGCTTCTTATAGACAAATAATTATGCCTTATTTCTGTTTTGTCTTTCTTCCTAAATATGCATTCAGCAGCACATATGACCATACAGATATACACAAGTGTGTATAGAGACATGATCAAAGACCATCATCTTCCATTCTTACATCTCGAGTCAAGGTCAGAACTATGATGAATCTAAAGAGAGGACTATATCAGCCTGCAGAGAATTTAGATCATGTGGAAAACAATAGTTACAACATGCTTTAATAAAGCGCAAAAATCGTATCATCTGAGTTACAGAGTTGGAATTACTTCTGTTGTCTCCTCTGCCCTCACTGGAAAACTGACCAATCCATATAGGCATTTGAAATTAGTCACTCCAGTTTCACAGTGAGCGTTGGAGAAATAATTTGAACAAAATACAATATTTCCAACAGTTTCCCTTGTTTTTGGAGACTTTTCATTGGTAGTTAAAAATTTGGCTTTGTCATACTCCCCATTTGACAGCAAAACCTTTTGAAAAAGTGGAACCCTAAGAGTTATATATTAATAGTGCTCCATACTGCCCTTATTGCGTATTGTCAGATAAAGGGCTAATTTCAAGGACTTCTTTGCTCTGTCAAGTACTTACTCATCTAAGAAATGTCAATGAAATCAAGGTGCCTCCTGCTTCAATACAGGCTGAGCAATAAAGGTGATAGCTCTATGACCTACTCCTGAAGACTAGTTAATAAACAGAGAGGAAGCAAAGCCTCCAGTCACATTTTTCTTAGGTGTTATCTGAATTTTATGATGGCTAAAACTGACTTAAGAAGAGTCACCTCTGATTTTTATGTACAAGATATAAGGAAATCTTACAGGAACACCCAATCACAGGAAGGGCTCAGGACACCTTCCCAGGACATTCCTGCATGGATAACACGGGGGCTCTGCAGGACATTCCTGCATGGATAACATGGGGGGTGCTGGGAAGAAGAAGCATGTGTTTGCAAAGACACCACCAAAAGCCATTTTAAAACCAGTTTAAACCACAGTTTTCCCATATAAAGCAGGTTTAATGCTACAGAAATCCAGCAGCATGATTTGTATAATATAGTATCAACACATTCATGAATGTAGTGTCCGCAATTTAAGTTGCTGTTTCAGTAAATGTTTTTATTTTAGTTTATTTCTGTTGCTGTGTGCATTGTATTTCCTTACTCCAATTCAAGCTTGCCAGTCTCTATCGTCTACACTTTCCAAATTAAAGTAACTTCTTCCTTTTGCCACAATCTCTTCTAACTGCTTATCATTAGTTTGCTTGTTATTGCATTACTTTAAAAAAATCCATGCAAAAGAACAGTCTGATATGACTTTGAATTATACTAATGGCCACAAAAGGCCTGAATATAAACAGTTGTGTATGCTATAGAATATAAATCTCTATGTGCAAAGTATTTCACCGCTGGAGTCAGCTATAGTAAGTGAAATTTTTTTATATACAACTTGGGTATGTTCTCATTTTAAACTTTCCATTTCCATTGCTGTCAATGAAGGACAAGACATTTACAGCTAAAATGAGTAAAATTGTTGTCCCTCAATTTCTCCTTCATTTAAAATATACTGAAATAATTAAAAAAATTCCTTTTTGCAATAGACATTAAAGAAAACCCCAAACTCTGACAGTCTTAACTAGGAATTTTTTTTTTTGCTGACGTAAACATCAGTTCTTAACATGGATCCGAGCATTTGACTAATTTAAAATTTATTTTTAAACTACTGAGAGGTTTATATTTGGAAACAGCTGCTGAGCATGGCCCTGTAGCTACCTTTAGCAATGTTTTATTATCTTGACTAAGCTTACAATGGTGATTCTCTGCTC